>NC_041381.1:513821937-513866067 GCF_002162155.2 Triticum dicoccoides | reverse complement strand
GCTGGTCCGCGGCGAACCCAGCGGCGCCGCCCCGCTCCTCCATCGCCTGACGCTCGCCCGCACGCGCCACTCGAGGCCGCTGCGCCGCCGCATCTCGCCCCGCCGCCCAGCTCCGGTGCCGCCCCGTCCTCCTCCTCCACCTGCGGCCAGATCCGGCTGCGGGAGGGCCGGATCTCGCCACTCCGACCCGCCGGCGCCCTTTTTCTCCAACCCTGACGAGTTCCCTGGCGTACCTCGATCCGCGTGCCAAGAACCCTAGATCTCGAAGGTTGACATTTTCTCCAAGTCCTTTTATTTTTTCATTTTATGCCTCTGTTCAACATGCCATAACTCATTATCTGTAGCTCCATTTTGCATGTTTGAGATATCGAAATGTTTATCATGAGGTGCTATTAATTTTTTTCCATTGTTCCATGCCTGTTTGAGTTCATCTTGATGCCCTAATTATCGTTGCAAGAGTGCTATATGATGTTAACTGTTGTCTATTAACAGAACTCGGTGATTTGTCTTTTTCATTGCGTTTTGTGTGTGCATCCTATGAGCTTGATGTCTACATGAGTTTTGAACTACATCATTCCATCTTCACTGTGGTGCAATCCATGTATTTTTGTGAGTCTTGTAGTGAGTGCATCGAGCTCGTGAAGTAGGGTACTTGCTGTTACTGTTTTGCTAGTCTGAATCTGCTATATCATGATGCTATGTAAACCTGCTGCTACAAGTCATTCTATGCATAATCTGGAGATGTTCACTAAGGATATTTTGTTATAAATGTCATGCTATATCCATAAATGCCCCTGGTTGGATTTATAGCCTGCTGTAGCTTGTTGTAATCTTGCTCTCAAATTGCTAAATAATGTTGCTGTCAGCCTGTTAACATTAAGATCAGTTTTGCCATGATCTTTGCTAGTGATCCATGCACCCTATGAACTTTCTCTTTCCATGTGTAGCTTCACAATTATGCCATCTTACTCTTGATAACCTTGTAATGCCGTGTATTGCTCTGTGATGAGTGGTACAAGCTCACTAACATGCCTACTTATCGTTGTTCCTGCCATGTCTGAATCTGTCATATCATTTGCCATGTTTGCATGGATGCTACCATGTTTTCTGTTGATCTTTCGAATTAGTTCAGTAAGGGAGTTTTGTTCTTTGTCTTTAGTATTAACATGCCATACCTTTGTTTGCCACGTTAAGTTCCTGTAGCATGTTGTTTGATAGCTCTAAACATTGCAACCTGATGTTATTTCTACTAAGTCTGAAACTATTATTATTTGCAATCTTGCCATGTCCTTTTGAGCATGTTCTAGTGATTTCTGGAGATAGCTCAGTGTTCATGTTTTGGCATGCTTTACCTGTAATTCATGTCCATGCCTTTTGTACTTATGTTGAGGTGTTTTAGCATATTGTTTTGATGCTTGCTAGATGCCTAGTTGCTGTTTTGGACAGCTCGTCCTTTAAACTTGTATAGAGTATGTGTTGAACCGTTGTTCCGTTTTGAGTGTGCTCTATATGAAACTTGCTTGATTTTGCATGTAGTTTCATCTTATCGTGTTGCATCCATGTTTTGAGAGTGTTTGCTTGATGTTTGTATGCATTTTGCATCAATGCCATGGTTAACTTGTTTTGCTCATATCTTCTAGGCCGTAGCTCCGAATTAAATGAACTTTATATGTAACTTGACTAGAATCTCGTGTAGATCATCTTGGTGCATCTTAAATTGCTGTTTAACAACTTGAACATAAGGTTTATTCAGTTCTGTAACAATTTATAAATTTGCATATGAGGACTTATCGGAACTGTTATATGTTGTTTCCGGTCTCATTTAACCTTGCTTTGATGTGTTGTTCTTGTATGCATCACCTCTTGCCATGAGTAGCTTCATGTAGTCTTGTCTTGCATCATACTTGGTTGAACATCATGTCATGTATATGTGTGGTGTGTTTACCATGTTGTGTGCTTCTTCTCGATAGTTCCTGTTTCGTTGCGATCGTGAGGATTCGTTCGTCTACGCTTGGTTCGGCTTCATCCGTTCGTCTTCTTCATGGACTCGTTCTTCTTCCTAGCGGGATTTCAGGCAAGATGACCGTCACCTTGGATCTCATTAGTATCATTGCTATGCTAGTTGCTTCGTTCTATCGCTATGCTGTGCTACCTATCACTTGCTCTTCAAGCCTCCCAAATTGCCATTTCAGCCTCTAACCTTTTCCTAGAAAACCATTGCTTGGCTATGTTACCGCTTTGCTCAGCCCCTCCTATAGCGTTGTTAGTTGCAGGTGAAGTTGAAGATTGCTCCATGGTGGACAGGATTATGTTGGGATATCACAATATCTCTTATTTAATTAATGCATCTATATACTTGGTAAAGGGTGGAAGGCTCGGCCTTATGCCTGGTGATTTGTTCCACTCTTGCCGCCCTAGTTTCCTTCATACCGGTGTTATGTTCCTTGATTTTGCGTTCCTTACGCGGTTGGGTGATTTATGGGACCCCCTTGACAGTTCGCTTTGAATAAAACTCCTCCAGCAAGGCCCAACCTTGGTTTTACCATTTGCCTCACCTAGCCTTTTCCCTTGGGAGTCGCGCTCTCGAGGGTCATCTTTATTTTAACCCCTCGGGCCAGTGCTTCTCTAAGTGTTGGTCCAAACCGAGCAGCCTGCGGGGCCACCTCGGGGAAACTTGAGGGATGGTTTTACTCGTAGCTTGACTTATCCGATGTTGCTCTGAGAACGAGATATGTGCAGCTCCTATCGGGATTGTCGGCACATCGGGCGGCTTTGCTGGTCTTGTTTTACCATTGTCGAAATGTCTTGTAAACCGGGATTCCGAGACTTATCGGGTCTTCCTGGGAGAAGGTATATCCTTCATTGACCGCGAGAGCTTGTGATGGGCTAAGTTGGGACACCCCTGCAGGGTATAAACTTTCGAGAGCCGTGCCCGCGGTTATGTGGTAGATGGGAATTTGTTAATGTCCGGTTGTCGATAACTTGACACCAGATTCGAATTAAACCGCATCAACCGCGTGTGTAGCCGTGATGGTCTCTTCTCGGCGGAGTCCGGGAAGTGAACACGGTTTTGGGTTATGTTTGACATAAGTAGGAGTTCAGGATCACTTCTTCATCATTGCTAGCTTCACGACCGTTCCGTTTGCTTCTCTTCTCGCTCTCATTTGCGTATGTTAGCCACCATATATGCTTAGTCGCTGCTGCAACCTCATCACTTTACCCCTTCCTTACCCATTAAGCTTTGCTAGTCTTGATACCCATGGTAATGGGATTGCTGAGTCCTCGTGGCTCACAGATTACTACGACAACAGATGCAAGTACATGTTATGCGATGATCATGACGCGAGAGCGATGTTTGCTTGTTTTGGAGTTCTTCTTCTGCTTCTTCTTCGATCAGGGGACAGGTTCCAGGTCGGCAGCCTGGGCTAGCAGAGTGGATGTCATTTGAGTTTCTGTTTGTGTTTCATCTATAGTCGGATGGTGCTCTTATGTAAGATGATGTTGTATTCGTGTGGCAGTGTATGCCTTTTGTATGTATCCCCATCTATTATGTAATGTTGATGTAATGATATCCACCTTGCAAAAGCATATCAATATGCGGTTCTATCCTTGGTAGGACCTTCGAGTCTCTTTAGGATAGTATCACATATTGGGCATGACACTCATGGATAAGATGACCGCTCTGTTAGCCACCACGGTCAACCCGACAGATCAAGCTCAACATGATGCGGAAGTGGCGCAGCTAAAACAAGATATAGTGCAGGCTAAGGAAGACCTGGCAGCGGAAGATGTCAGGATGACCGCAGAATGGGCAGCTCTGGACGCTCAGGCTCGGCGGATTCAGGCGCAGACATTCTGGCTCACGATGGATCAGAATGCATCCAATGAGGTCATGAGGAGAAGATACCAGAAGACTCAGTCTCGGCTCCCTCCGGTTTATGATCCTCGAAACCTTTTCCATACACCCGATGCAGGGCCCAGCAACCCGTCGGAGGTAGACCGGGTTGTGACACCCGGGGCTGGGACACCGGTTCAGCCGCGTACGATGGAGCCTCCCCGGATGAATACTGCTCCACCTCAGTATGTACCAACACCACCGGGTCATTACTCTAACCCGTTGGAGAACATGATTGCTGCTGCGGCACGATTGGCGACTCTCCCGGTGGAGGGCGACTCTCCGATGGTGGTTGAAACTCGAAGGATCACAGAGCTTCTGCAAACGGCTTTGGCACAACAAGAGGCATACTCATATAGCCAAGACATGATTCATTCGACCCCTCGCCCAAACCGGAGCCTGAGTTATAGCAGGCACATGGATTCAGTGGCCGTTTCAAGCAACGCCCGGCGCCATAGCCAGCCAGGCGGGCATGACCCGGCGTGCGATGGAGCTCTTAACTTGGTTGATCAGGACAAAATACGTCAAGAGGCAGAGCGGGCGACTCACCAAGCGGCTGAGCAGGCGGCTCAGTTGGCGGCTTACCAGCTTTTTTCCGGATTATCCGACGACTTCCATTGAGGCAGGCACGACCACCAGGACCGAAGGTGTCCCCTGTCTGGTGCCGGCTCTGCGTAACGAGCGTTTGCCCAAGGATTTCAAAGGGCCCAGAAAGATGCCTAATTATACGGCCGACTTACAGCCTGGGGCGTGGATTGAAAGCTATGAGATGGCTATGGAGTTACTGGAGGTCAGTGACGCTGTGATGGCCAAGTACTTCACCATGATGTTGGATGGGACTGCCCGCACTTGGTTGAACGGGCTGCCGCCTAATTCCATCGGTTCATCAGTAGAGTTAAAAGCCCGGTTCATTTAGAACTTCAAAGATACATGCCGGTAGCCCATGTCAATTGTGGATTTGACTAATTGCAAGAAAGAGGAGGGTGAGTCCACGGCCCATTGGGTGCGCCGGGTCAAGACCATAATACATTCGTCTGATAAGATGGATGCCGGCTCTGCAGTCTTAATGTTGGAGAAAAATTGCCATTTTTTGCCTCTGAAGATGAAGCTAGGGCGGCTCAAGCACGATTGTAATGACATGGGTCAGCTGATGGCGGCTCTAGTCAAGTACACCGACTCTGATAGTAACAAGGACCCCGATTCTGATGATGAAAAGACAGGGAAGGGAAAAAAGAATGGCAATGGCAAGGGTCCTCAGCATAACCCGACAAATCAAGGAGGTAATAATTAATGTAAGGCTGACGGTATCTTGGATTTTGTGGCTAACACCAATGCGCAGGGCAACAATCAGCGATGTAAAGGTAGGCCACCCCCCTCAGTCCGGCGGGTCAAGCCCCACACTGGAACAATTGCTGAATGAGCCCTGTCCAAGGCATGGAACCCCATAGAAACTGGCCACTCACCTATGGAAGGACTGCACGATCATGAAGGCTTTCAAGAATTCCAACATGTTCGACGGTAATCATGGGCCGGGCGGCGGCTCAGGTGGCGGCGGCTTTCATGGGCCGGGCGGTGGTTCAAATTCCAATTTTCAAAACTCTCAGGGTAATCAAGGTTATACTCAGCAATCTGGCCAGGGAGATCAGTAGCAGCAACAACAGGGTGGATACCAGAGTCATCCAAAGCAGCTGAATAGTGGGCAATATCACGTGTTTACAACCAGTTTGTGCAAACGGGGCCAGAAGCTTCATAAGAGGGCTGTGAACGCTGTTGAGCCGGCAGTTCCTCGTTATTTGAGATGGTCTGAGCAGCCTATTATATGGAGTAGGGAGGATCACCCTCCCCGGGTTGACAATCCGGGTCACTTGGCCTTGGTGGTGGAACCTCAGGTTGGTGGATATAAATTTACTTAAGTGCTCATGGATGGTGGTAGTAGCATCAACATCCTCTATTATGAGACTTTTTGTCGCATGGGTTTGACTGATAAAAATCTCAAGACTTCCAACACTGTTTTTCATGGAGTGGTCCCTAGCAAGTCGGTGTACCCAGTGCGTAAGATTGAGCTGGAGGTTGCCTTCAGAGATGAGCATGATTCTAGGGATGAGAAGCTAACTTTTGAAGTGGTCAAAATCAAGAGTCCGTATCATGCCTTGTTTGGACGACCGTCTTATGCAAAGTTCATGGCTTGGCCGTGTTATGTTTATTTGCAGCTCAAGATGCCGGGTCATAAGGGTACCATCACAGTGCATGGGAGCCGGAAGATAGCCTTGGAATGTGAGGAAGGCAATGCTGCTTACGCTGAATCTGTTTGTGCAACAGAGGAGTTGAAGTTCTACAAGGACAATGTTGACCCGACGGACATGATGTCTTTGAAGAATCCAACCACAGAGCATGAGCCGGTAATGAAGTTTAAGTCGGCTGATGATACCAAGCTTGTCGATTTTATTCCAGGCGACTCATCTAAACAGTTCAGTATCAGTGCCAATCTGGATCCCAAATAGGAAAGCGTGCTCATCGAGTTCATCCGTGAGAACCGGGACATCTTTGCATGGAAACCTTCTGACATGCCGGGTGTACCGAGAGAACTCACTGAGCACACTCTTAATAAGATCCCAAATTTAAGCCGGCCAAGCAGTTTCTTCGGCGATTCAATGAAGAGAGGCGAAAGGCCATTGGTGAGAAAGTGGCCCGGCTTTTAGCGACCGGGTTCATTATTGAAGTTTTTCATCCCGAGTGGTTGGCTAACCTGGTGCTGATGCTTAAGAAGAACGGCACTTGGCGTATGTGTGTGGACTACACAGACTTAAATAAGGCTTGTCCGGCTGATCCCTTTGCTCTCCCTCGTATTGATCAAATCATTGATTCTACGGCGGGTTGTGAGCGTTTGAGCTTTTTGGATGCTTATTCTGGTTATCATCAGATCAAGATGGCAGTTAAGGACCAGGAGAAGACGACTTTTATTACTCCATTTGGAGCCTTCTTCTATGTGTCTATGCCTTTTGGGCTTAAGAGTTCCCAGGCGACTTATCAGCGATGTGTGCAGAATTGTCTTCACAATCAGATTGGGTGCAATGTTCATGCTTACGTGGACGACATTTTGGTGAAATCCAGAGAGGAGACCTTGATAGATGATCTGAAGGAGACCTTTGATAATCTCCGGGTCTACAAGATGATGCTTAACCCGACCAAGTGTGTTTATGGTGTGCCTGCAGGCAAGCTTTTGGGTTTTTTGGTTTCCAACAGGGGCATTGAAGCTAACACGGAGAAGATCAAGGCAATCACTTCTTTGGATAAACTGGCGTGTATTAATCATGTCCATCGTTTGGCGTATCATATTGCTGCTTTAAGCCGGTTATGTGAGAAAGCCATACCACTGTATCAGATGATGAAGAAGACAAACGACTTCGTATGGAGTGATGCCGCTAATACTACCTTTCAAGACTTGAAGAGATAGCTAGCTGAGCCGCCAGTCCTTCCTGCTCCCATTGATAAGGAGCCCTTGTTGTTATATGTGGCTGCTAACACACGAGCCGTCAGTGTAGCCATTGTGGTGGAACGCAAGGAGGCTGGCAAGGAGCGCCTGGTTCAACGGACGTTTTATTACATCAGTGAGGTACTTATAGAATCCAAGCAAATGTATCCACATTGGCATAAGCTCGTCTATGGGGTGTTTATGGCAAGCCGGAAGCTTAAGCAATATTTTCTGGGTGATCCCATCACTGTGGTTAGTTCTGCTCCTTTAGTAGATATCATCCAAAATAGAGAGGCCACAGGACGAGTCGCCAAGTGGGCCATTGAACTTGGGCCTCATGGTCTAAAGTATGTGCCACACACTACTATCAAATCTCAGGCACTGGTGGACTTCATCAACGATTGGACAGAACTGCAGATGCCTGAAGAGAAGCCAGACAACACGTATTGGACTATTCACTTCGATGGGTCCAGGCAGTTGGAGGGATCGGGGGATGGAGTTCTGTTAGCTTCCCCTCGAGGTGACAAATTTTGTTATGTGCTATGGTTGATGTTTCCCTGTACTAACAATGCAGCTGAGTATGAGGCCTTACTCCATGGTCTTCGGAAGGCTAAGGAGATGAGCTTAAGCCGAGTAAGGTGCTTTGGTGACTCATATTTGGTAGCACAACAAGTATCAGGCAAGTGGGATTCCAAGGATCCTCTCATGGCGGCTTATCGCTGTGAAGTTGATGCCATTGCTGGACATTTCAAGGTTACCAAGTGGAGCACATTGACCGCACAAAGAACAAGGTGGCCGATGCCTTAAGCCGGCTGGGCTCTCAGCGTAAGCCAGTGCCGCCTAATACTTTCTTGGATATTCTGCATAACCCTTCTGTCAAGTTACCTATAGAAGAAGACTTGGCTGTTCCTGACCGAAAGTACAATTGGTGGCGGCTCTTCACGTCATCCCAGATTGGAGAGTGCCATACTTGGCTTACATGACCCGGGGCGAGTTGCCTGAGGATGAAACCTTGGCCAGGTAGATAACCCAGCGGTCTAAGTCAATGACAATTTCCAATGGCGAGTTGCATCATCGCAGTGTCACTAGGGCGTTTCAGCGTTGTTTCTCTCCTGAAAAAGGCCAAGAAATTCTACGTGAGATTCATGAAGGGGATTGTGGCCATCATGCCGGGTCAAAATCCCTTGTGGCCAAGGCTTTCTGTCATGGATTTTATTGGCTGACGGCTCATGCTGATGCAGAGGATCTGGTCAGTAAATGTGATGGTTGTCAGAAGTTCTTGAGATGTGCTCACGTGCTGGCTCAAGAGTTGAGGATGATTCCAATTACTTGGCTGTTTGCAGTCTGGGGGCTTGACATGGTTGGGCCTTTCAAAAGGTCCAAAGATAAAAAGACCCACCTCTTGGTGGCGGTTGACAAATTTACAAAGTGGGTTGAGGCAGAGCCAGTTAGTAAGTGTGACGCAGCCACGACAGTTTAGTTCATGAAGCAGGTGATATTTCACTTTGGATTTCCACACAGCATTATAACTGACAATGGTACTAATCTATCTAAAGGCGCCATGGAAGAATTTTGTCAACATGAGCATATTCGACTTGATGTTTCATCAATGGATCACCCCCAATCCAATGGTCAAGCTGAGAGAGCCAATCAGGAAATCTTGAAAGGCATCAAGCCCCGACTTTTGGTCCCTTTGCAACGGACGCCGGGTTGTTGGGTTGAGGAGTTATCCTCTGTGATATGGAGCATCAATACTACTCCTAACAGGTCTACGGGTTACACACCTTTCTTCATGGTTTACGGAGCTGAGGCGGTTCTCCCTAGTGACATCCGTCATGACTCGCCCCGTGTGGTGGCTTATGTTGAGGCAGACAATGAACAAGCGTGTCAGGATGCACTTGACTTGTTAGATGAAAAGCGTGACTTGGCAGCAGCTCGCTCGGTGATTTACCAATAGGACGTGCGCCGCTATCACAGCCGCCGAGTTAAGTCTAGAACCTTTTAGGAAGGTGATTTGGTGCTCCAGCTCATCCAGGATCAAACTGATGCACACAAGTTATCCCCACCTTGGGAAGGGCCTTTTGCGGTCAGCAAGAACTTGAACAACGGGTCATACTACCTTATCGATGTTCGAGAGCACAAAGACTCACGTAAGTCGGAGGAGGAGACCCGTCGGCCGTGGAATATTGCTCATCTTCGGCCTTACTACACTTGAGCCACCAGCTCTCATGATGTACATATTTTGACGATGTATATATTATGATAAGTAATGAAGCAGGACCTCTATCCTTTTCATCCTCAAAGGTAATATGCCATTGTCATTGTCATCTCAAATGATCACTTGGGGGCTGATCGTATCCGAATCTAGCTTGACCTGCTTGATCCGGCTTATGATCATATTCAAATCTAGCCGTTAAACCTTATGATCATTAGGGGGCTTCCTGTTTAAACATAGGTCGTATTCGAATGAAAGAGAACATAGCTGTCGGTACCCTCTTGATTGGCACATTGCCGAGCTCACTAGGAGGCTTCTTGATCGTATTCGAATCATAGCTCAACCCCTTTTGGGAACCGACTTTGATCGTATTCGAATAAGAGTCGTTAAAAAATTCTCATGGTCATTAGGGGGCTTCCTGTTCAAACATAGATCGTATTCGAACCAAAGAGAACATAGCTGTGGTACCCTCTTGATCGGCACAACACCAAAGCCACTGGGGGCTACATGATCGTATTCGAATCCTAGCTTAACCCCTTTGGAACGGTTTACTGATCGTATTCAAATCAGAAGCCTTGAATTTTTTAAATTCTATTTGGTTTAAGTTTTATTTGAAGGCAACCTTTCTTTGACTTGAGACTTTTTGTTCAAAGATATTATAAGTCGCCAATATATGAGAATCATTATACCTTTGGAAGTGTTGGTTTCCAAAGATTGGGTTATCACCCTTACTGTTCGGGTCATATAAGCCGGCAGTGCAAATCAAAAGATCGCAGTTATAAGGTTATAGTTGTGTTTCAACATTATATATTACAGCAGGCTTATCTGTGATTCTTTTTCTATCTTAATGGTAATATGTCAAGATATTATGACCCGCCTTGCGGTAAGCCGCCAAGGGATCTTGTGATCTATTTCTATGTGCAGGACAGTTAAAAGACTCGGCCAAGCATAAGGAAAGCTGATGATAAGTATAACACGGGTGAATATAATATGGTGGCTTAATAGTATTAAGCATCAAAACATGCACGATGACATGACAAAGCAAAGTTATTTCTACTCTATTACATGAATCCCCGAGTCTGAATGGTTAAAGATTGTTTTTCAGCACGTCACATGTATGAGCCGCCTGGTGGATCAATTCTCGTGTTGACCTGAAGCATCCGGGTCAGCCCTCTCCGCTTCTTCGCCCTGTTTCCTTTCCTAGAAGGTTGATGATGACCAGTCAATGCCATTCAAAGCTTCAAATTTAGCTTCATCATCAATTAGTCCGGCCGGGTCAACTTCAGGGGTGAAGGTATGCTTACGGAGTGGAGGGTCAGGCTGGTCACTTCATAATGTGGCGTGGGAATTCTCCGGTTCTCCGCGTCATAACCCGACTGATACTCGGTGAGATCCGCTTCATCAGCTATCAGTGTAGCTGTCGTGGAAATATCACGTCAGATGTCCTAACGAAAGGACTTAGTCATGGAGCCATCACAACGAGATTAGCTTGAAGGGGTTAAACCAGAACAAAGGACACGGGGAGTTTATACTGGTTCGGCCCCTTGCGGTGAAGGTAAAAGCCTACGATCCAGTTGTTGTGGGATTGATTGAACTTGATGAGCAGGGAGCGAATCCGCTTTACCTATCTCTCGAGTTGTTGTTTCTTGTCCCTGAACCACCGCCGGGTCATTGCTATATATACACAGGTTGACGCCCGGCCGGTCTACAGAATCCCGAGGCCAGCTCATACAAGTGTCCGGCTCAGTTTCTTCCTTTCCCTAACTTACAATACAAGTTATACATGTATGGCGGTTTACTACTATGGGCCCTAATCCGCCATTGGGCTCTGGGCCTCTAAGCCTCCATAGTTAAAGCGCCATGTACTTTGTCTTCATGGGTTCTTTATGCACGACTCCTTGTGAGTGTAATCGGGCCCCTCCTGGGCAGTTTAACTCAGTAGTCATATCCCCAACAGTAGCCATGGGGCGTATCTCCTTCACACAAGAGGCGAAGTCTTCCTGCTCAAAGGGAGTGCCATCCTCCTTAAAACTTGGGTAACCAGTGGCGATGTCGGCCGGGTCTAACTCTGGTAGCCAAGCTTTGGCCCGACTTAAGGCAGCCACAGCTCCGGCTCTTACAGACGATCGCCTTAGTTCAGTGAATAGCTGGGGCAGCACAGAAAGTTTCTTTAGCACATCTACCAGGAGTGTGGGCACTTCATTGGACAGTGCCACTGTGGCTGAGGCACATAGAGACCCGGTGTACAGTTGTTCCACCAGCGTATAAACCGCCTTTAGCTTGATCAGCATATCTTGGTTCAGATTTGAACTCCTGGGGCCTGCATAAACATTGTCAAGTGAGTTAATTCCAATTTATATGATAAATAGAAAGATTCGAGTATTTAACACTTGCAGGGTGACTTACCAAAGATTGCCGAGACCATCTGAGAGACATTGCGTTTTAAGCCGGATAATTCACCGGTTGCTTCTTCAAGAGTCGCCCCCGCCTTCTCAGCTCGATTGATCAAAGCAATGTTTTCATCAGCCCAGACCTTTTTCTCCATTTCAAAGACTTTCTTCAGTTTTTGTTGTTCAGAAATGCTGAATTTAAACTTGGAGTCATCTCTTTGGGTTTCCATCTCTTTGGCCTCAAGGCGGTTCTTCAAATCAGACACTTCTGACTCAAGTTGATTAGTGGTACCTTGTACAAATACCGGGTCAAATCAAGACTATCATGATGCAATATTAAGTCCCAAGCCTTTTGCAAGCAACAACACTTGACACTTGGGGGCTAATGTCTACTGAAGAATTTTACTTAAAGTGGTGGTTCATGACAGTAAGTCCCAAGCACTTTGCAAGCAAGAGTACTTGGCACTTGGGGGCTAATGCATATTGCTGTTTAAGGTTTTCAAGTACTTTATTCAATACAACCATATGAAGGATCGACTCAACCATACTGGTTAAGCCGCCCCTTGGGGACTACGGAGTAAGCCGGATTTCTTACATATTTTATCCAAATATATTACTAATGTCACTAAGCTTATTTCTAAGTCTACATCGTATTCATCATAAGCAATAGACTTGGGGGCTGGCATAGCAAGGATAAATGAGTACAGAGAAAGGATTGTACCTCAAATTTCTGGTGTATCTGCTTCACCATGTCAATTTCGATGTCACGGCTGCTGTGCACTTGGCTCATATAGCCAGAAAAGACTTGTCCAATACTCATGTGAGTATAATCAACGACATCAAGTTGGACCCGACGGTGTTCCAGAAGCTCCTCCTTGGCGGAGCACTTGGCCAGCATGGTTGGTCTCCCTGGCTCAGCAAAACCGGTCTTGGTGATCTCAACATCAGGGTATTGAGGATCATCCGTTCTGACTGGGCTAGGGATTTCCGGGTTCTCAGAGCCATCACGGCTCGCTCGGCAGGCGGGTCAGCAATTGGCGTGGGTGTATCATGTGCTGGCTCAGGTGGCGGCTCATGGGTTGAAGTCTCAGGTGCGGCCATTCCAAGTTCCGGCTTGTTGAAAATCGTCTCTTCGGCCGGCTTATTCTTCTTTACCCTTTTGCCGGGCTTTGATTTTCCACTGCACAAAATCAAAAGGTTAGGGAAAATACAACGAATTGAAATGAATGCAGGATAAGCAGGTTATCATTACCTTGGAGCAGTCTTGAAAGCCAGCAGATTGGACTGCATTGAGTCACCGGAGGAAGGAGAAGTTTCCTGGTAATCCGAGTCAGAAGAATTGAGTGGTTGACGAGTGAGACCCGCCAAAGGATAAAAGAGATTTAAATCAGAGGTGACCTTATTCCAGCGCTTCCTTGGGGTGTTCGGTAAGCCGGGGTAGAGCTCCGCATCCTTGCTAGTCCGGGTCTGCCTTCGGCTCTCATGAATCTGTCGCTTCAAAAGAAATTGAGGATATTGATAAGCTAAGGGATGTGAAAATCTTACTTTTCGGGTTACTCTGCAGATTTTCTGTCTTGGCAAAGGCTCGGAGTCGGAGGAAATGATAGTTACCTCCTCATCCTTGCCATGGCTCTTTCCTATGTCCTCCTGCTGATAATTAGTGTCAATAAGATGGTTAAAAAAGGAGCCAAGAGAGTCAAGGGCTATCTCCGACTCAGAAGAATCTTCTAGCCGAAGCAAGTTAGAGGCGGTGGCTTTCTTGCCCTTCTTTTTTGCAGCCTCTTTCCTGGCGGCTCTCTTGGACTTCCTGGCTTTCTTCGCAGCTTCATGATCATATTTAACCTTCCAGAATTTGTCACCCGCCTATGGGAGTTAGCAGAGGTATGAGTATGGATAAAACATCAAAAAATCAAGGTAATTTATTTAGATAGGCGGCTTACCGCTGGAGCCGGGTTAGCTTCGCGGAAGGGGCTTAATCCCACCTTACCACAATCTGCTAGGCTCTTGTTCAAAAGTGACTTCGTCATATCGTTGATGACATCTTCATGCAAGTCATCAAGGCTGTGCCACAGAGGGTCATCCTTTTTGCATGTGTAGGTGCACATCAAGCCGGGGCGGCGGCTCAATGGAATGACCCGCCAGGAGAGCCAAACCCGGACTAAATCGATGCCAGTTAACCCATTCCCCAGAAGAGCTTTGATTTTAGCTAAGGTGGGGGCGAGTGTTTTGCATTTGGCGGCTGTAATCTTGTCAGGAAGCTGATGGTTGGACCCAAGACGTAGAGCACAAAAACCGGGCAAAGGGTTTTCATCAGTCAGAGAAGTGTCTTGGCAATAAAACCATGTATGGTTCCAGTCTTTGGGATGACTCGGCGGATTGGCATAAGGAAAAAATACGTCTCTCCGACATTGGATAGAGACACCACCAAGTTCCAAGCTCTGAACGTTGGCACATTCATTTTGGCGGTTCAAGTAAAATAGCTCTTTGAAGAGTAATATGTTGGGTTCTTCTCCAAGATACACTTCACTGAACACTTGGAAATTGCAAATGTTAGACACGGAATTGGGTCCGATGTCTTGAGGATGGAGGTCAAAGAAGTGCAAGACATCGCCGAAGAATTTTGAGCTGGGTGGTGAGAAACCCCGGTTCATGTGATCCGTGAAAACAATAACCTCCCCCGCTTTGGGATGAGGAATTTCCTCCTCCGGGTTAGGAGCATGATAGGACATGATTTCCTTCTTCGACAGATAGCCGGTCTTCACAAAGTCATCCATCGTACTGTCTGTGACGATGGATTTGACCCAGTTGCAGGAAGTGGGTGCTGTCGGTGCCATTGTGATGAAAGCCTAAGAAAGAATAAAGATTTCTGGTTCAAATTTAAGCCGGAGAATAATATAACAGTGCATATTCAATATGGCAGCTTATAAAGGGGCCTAATGGTATAAGGCTAATTATGTTAGATTATTTAAAGCCGCCATGAGCGTCATATGCAGGTAAGTTATTTAAGCCGCCATGGGCGGTTAAGATTATCAATTAAGCATTACCTTTTAAGCCGGTGATGAGAGTCGCCATGGCTAGGTGGATCTAACAAACACAATTTTTTACCTAAGTGTTGAATAAACAAGTTTCACAAGTTGCAGCTATTATTTGGATCAAACAACTGCTCAGAAAAGAAAATATTCTAGACCTAAAAACGAAGAACAGAGGAGTTCATGAGTTCTAATGAGGCTTCGTTGCGAGAAAAAGGGATCTAGTAGTATCAAAAATGGACGCAAAACAACTACTGCATAAAGTTCCATATTACTCTTGGATCAAATGAAGCCGCAGAGGAAGAACTATGAAGATACTGTGATGAACTACAAAGAACACAGGAACCCGTGAACCCTAATGCAGATCTAAGGTGCGGGAAGGAGAAGACTTACAGCAGCAGATCTACTGTGGAGGGGTGCCGCCGTTCTCTGGACAGATTCAGGTCGATGCAGCGGACAAGGTTGACGGAGACGAGGTGCGCTGCGGTGGCGGCGGAGCTCGAGCGGCAGTAGGGGTGTGAGAGGAAGAAGATGAGGAAAGGGTAGAATGAGAAGAGAACTAGTCGTGCCTATTTATAAGGGAAGACTAACAAGTGGGCGCGAAAAACGAGGAGGTCGAAGACAGGGTTATCCACTTACACGGACGCCTCGATTTTTGGGATGGTCATTAAGATAAGGATCCGTTGAGATACATTGGGAAAAATGTGCATTAAATGGCAGAGACGTCATGGTTGGTTATCACAGATCCAGAGGATGACGTCATGGCGGGTTACAAAAATTTCATAAGCCAAGAGCAGAAGATTTTTCTTAAGTGTTGAAGATTGACATGAACCAGTTCAAATCAATCTGGGGCCTAATATTGGGGATATAACTATTAGGTATGACCCGCCCAGGAGGGGCCAGGTTATACCTACAAGTACTCTTGAAGCCCAAGACCAAGGTTGAAGATGGCGGGTCGGTTAAGGGCCCAAAGCCCAGAGGCGACTTAAGGCCTGTAGAGATAAACCGCCATATGTACATGACTTGTGTTGTAAGGCAAGAATAGTTAGAGACCGAGCCGGACACTATTTATGAGCCGTCCGGGACTCCGTGAGGCGCTGGGTGTCGACCTATGTATATAAAGGGATGACCCGGCGGTGGTTCAGGGCAAGTAACATCAGATCGAGAGCTAGGTCAAGCAATTCTGCTCCCTAGTAATCGAGTCATAAGCAATCCCACTCAAAACTGGATCGTAGGCTTTTACCTTCACTGTAAGGGGCCGAACCAGTATAAAACCCATGTCCTTTGTCCCGATTAACCCCTTTAAGCTTCCTAGTTGCGATGGCTCCACGACTAAGTCCTTTCACTCGGACATCTGACGTGACAATTCCATGATAGTACCCATTTTGTAATGGGTCCTTTGATGTACTCATAAGGAGAACCAACAAATTTAGCATAAACATGCCCATCACTAGCACATCACAACACATAAGAAGGGTTAAAGTCGCCGGCTTTGTTGGAAGGGGTGGCATTTCCCGTTTTGACATCACCACCCTTCACATTGTTCTTCTTCTCCTTGGAAGCACCCTCTCCCTCCTTCACAAAAGTTTGCTGGAGAGGAGGAGGTCATTTGGTCTTGTCATTCTTCTTTTTGTTCTTGGACTTGGGTGCGAACCCAACTCCCTCCTTGGCCACAACTTCCTTTTGATTTCTCAAAAGATCATTGAGATTCTTCTCACCTTGTATGCAAGAGAAAAGGCCTTTCTCAAGTTGCTCCTTCAACTTGGCATTTTCCTCCACAAGATGCATACGCTCACAACACAGGTTAGTGGCATTTTCATTATCAATTAAGACCATATGAGGACAAGCGGCTTTCTCCTTGGTTAGCCTCACTGGGAGTTGATCATGAGACTCCTTGAGGCAAGCATGAGCACCCTTCAAGGCCTTGTGAGCCTTGTCAGGTATATCAAACTCCTCCTTGAGTCTAGCATGGTCAACCCCAAGTTTAGCCTTCTCGGAATCGAGCACACGAGATACAACAAGAGCATGATCAAGATCTTTCTTAAATTTAGCATGGTCATCATTGTGTGACTCCTCAAGTGTTAAACGATGAACACACTCTTCCTCAAGCGCATTAGAGAGATCTGATATCTCATTGACATAGTCACGACTATGACCTTCCATCTTAGAGATGGTTTCTTCATGAGCCTCGATCATGTCATTGGCTTCACCAAGTTGTTCCAAGAGAGCAACAAAGTTCTTCTTGGATTTGCCCTTGAGCTTACTCATAAAAGACTCAAATTCATTTACTTCCTCATTAGACCCCTCACTTTCATCAATGCAATCTGTCAAGGAAGGATTAGTAATGACGGTAGTTTTGATGTTGGGGGTTACCTTGTTGGTGTCTTTGGCCATGAGGCACTTGGCGGTGATGTTCTCGTTGGGTGAATCGAAGAGAGACACCCATGGAGTTTTGGCAATGGAAACGAAGGCAATGGGCATGGCTTCACCATCTTCATCATCATCATCATCATCTTCTTCATTATACTCTTCTTGTGCCACCAACCCTTTGGTCGGAGTCTTCTTGGTGAAGTTGATCTTGTTTGGGAAGGACTTGGCTTTGTCTTTTCGGATGAGCTTGCCACCATTGTCTTCTGCTTCTCGTAAGGGCACTCCGCAACAAAATGGATCACATTGCCACAATTGTAACATGTTCTCACATGTTTCTTGCCCTTGAATCCAATCGAGTTGTTCTTGTTGAAATTGGGCCTTGAGTTCTTCATGCTCCAAAATTGCCTTGACGCGAGAGCCATGTGCTCATGATAATTATATTTCGTGTCTTCGGGGTTGCTCTCCTCATATTCTTATTCATCCTCCTTTTCCACACTAGCCTTGGCCATCAAGGCAAGGTTGGGCTTCTTTGCTCTTTGATAACACAACACCGCATTGTCGGCGGTCTTGCCCAAGATCCTCATCGCCACAAACTCATCCAACACTTCGCTTGAGGTCAAGGTGTGGAAGTCTGGCCTTTGACGGATGACGAATGACATGGCCTTGTGGTAAGGCATCATGGCCTTGAGGAATTTGCGCTTGATCCAATTATCATCCGTATCCTTGCTCCCATGATCTCGAAGACAGACCGCGAGAGTGGTTAATCTCTAGTAAAGCTCTCGAGGTTCTTCATCTTCATTCATTGCAAACACATCGGCTTCATCTTGCACCACTTCATAGTTGGAGCATTGAATGCTTGCGATTCCCTTGTAAAGAGAAACAACATGGTACCATGCTTCCTTGGCCACGGTGAACGGTCGGAGATGTGCAATGTCTTCGAATGGAATTGTGTCTTGGATGATGAAGAGGGAATTCTCATTGAATTGATGATCCGCGGCTTCTCTCGGGGTAAAGTTGCTTGGGTCATGCGGATAGAAATCTTGCTCAATGATTCTCCAAAGATTAGTATTAACGTGGTTTAAATGACGTTTAAATTGATAGACCCAAGAGTCAAAATCCTCATTTTTCACAATCTTAGGAGGAGAACCCGCATGATTTAGATGAGTAGAGGGAACCGGTCCTCCATAAGTAAGAGGAGGTTCAACATGGGCAAAGATGCCGCTACCATTTCTACCACTAGATAAAGGAACTTTATCACTAGAAGCTTCCCCCTTATCAGAGTTGGCATCCGCCACCTTGTTAGTGGGAGCGGCCACTTCCAAAGGTGCGGTGGATAATTTAAGACCATTAAGGAACTCTTTGAACATGCCTTTGACCTTGGTCGTCATGGAGGTTTTCAGTGTGTCCAAAGCCACATTGAATTCCTCACGTGAAACCAGGGATCCCACATTGCCCGTAGACGAAGAAGGATTCACATCGGGGTGCTCCTCCTCACCATCTATGGTGTCAACCATACTCTTAGGACGGTAAAGCCCTTAATTAAGAGACGAGGCTCTGATACCAATTGAAAGGATCGATATAGTTGACTACAGGGGGTGAATAGGCAACTAACAATTTTTAACTTTTCTTTATCAAATTAAACTTTGCATCAAAGTAGGTTGTCTAGATATGCAACTAGGTGAGCAACCTATATGATGCAACAAGAATAAGCAGACAAGCAAGCAAAGCATATAACACAATATAGCTCACACAAGTAAAGGTGAGAGATAACCAAAAGCGGAATCGATGGAGACAAGGATGTATGACTGAAGTTCCTTCCTTTTGAAGGGAAGTACGTCTCTGCACAATGCTCCCCAAGAAGCCACTAGGGCCACCGTATTCTCCTCACGCCCTCACACAATGCGATATGTCGTGATTCTACTATTGGTGCCCTTGGAGGCAGCGACCAAACCTTTACAAACAAGGTTGGGGCAATCTCCACAACTGAATTGGAGGCTCCCAACGACACCACGAAGCTTCACCACAATGGACTATGGCTCCGCGGTGACCTTAACCGTCTAGGATGCTCAAACACCTAAGAGTAACAAGATCCGCAAGGGATTAGTGGGGGAAATAAAATTTCTCTTGGTGGAAGTGTAGATCGAGGCCTTCTCAACCAATCCCTAGAGAATTAACAAGTTTGATTGGCTAGGGAGAGAGATCGGCCGAAAATGGAGCTTGGAGCAACAATGGAGCTTGGGGGAAGAGGTAGGTCAACTTTGGAGAAGAAGACCTCCTTTTATAAGGGGTGGAAACAATCCAACCGTTACCCCCCAACCAGCCCAGCAAAGGGCGGTACTACCGCTGAGGATAGCGGTACTACCGTGAGATCAACGGTACTACTACTCCCCCTCGCGGTACTGCCGCACAGACTGGGAAGGCAGGGGCGAGGCAGGATCTGGACCTAGGGCGGTACTAGCTGCGGTGGTAGGGGTGGTACTATTGCTTGCAAGCGGTACTATCGCTTCTACTGCCGCTGCCAGTGCCGCACAACCCGACACGAGAGGCGACACCCTCGAGTCGAGGCGGTAGGAGACCAGTACCGCAGCGGTACTACGACTGAGAGCCCCCAGGCGGTATTACCGCTGGGAAGCAGTACTGCCGCCTGTGGCTCTAGAGCGGTACTACCGCTGGGGTACGCGGTACTACCGCTGGGACCCAAAAAGCTCAGGAAGCAATGAGAAACTCCATCAAAGCGGGAAGGCTCAGAGGGTGCAAAGAAGATGTGTACGTGTTGATTCCACCCTAGCCTCACCAATGCGGACCCCCTCTTAATAGTACGGTGACTCCTACGAAACTAGTCCACCAAAACTGAAATGAAAGAGCTACACCGTCTTCTCTTAAGACTCTGAGAGGAAGGAATCATCTTGTGCCAAAGGATGAATCTCTAAAATACTCAATGCACACGATTAGTCCACAAAAGCGTTGTCATCAATCACCAAAACTACATAGAGAGAGATATGCCTTAACACCAGGTCTATGCATAGATGTTATATGCACGCGTAGAACACAAAGAGTTGTGGGTGATAATAGTCATACTGCTTACCAGCATGTCATACTTTGATTCGGTGGTATTGTTGGATGAAGCGGCTCAGACCAACATTATGCGTAAGCTTACGTGAGACTGGTTCTACCGACGTGCTTCGCACACAGGTGGCTGGCGAGTGTCTATTTCTCCAACTTTAGTTGAATCAAGTCTGGCTACGCATGTTCCTTGTTGAAGGTTAAAACAACACACTTGACAAAAAATCGTTGTGGTTTTGATGCGTAGGTAAGAACGGTTCTTCCTAGAAGCCCGTAGCAGCCATGTAAAACTTGCAACAACAAAGTAGAGGACGTCTAACTTGTTTTTGCAAGGCTTGCTGTGATGTGATATGATCAAGGCATGATGTGATATAATTTGTTGTATGAGATGATCATGTTTTGTAACAAAGTTATTGGCAACTGGAAGGAGCCATATGGTTGTCGCTTTATTCTATGCAATGCAATTGCCATGTAATTATTTTACTTTATCACTAAGTGCTAGCGATAGTCGTAGTAACAATAGTTGGCGAGACGACAACGATGCTATGATGGAGATCAAGGTGTCGCACCGGTGACGATGGAGATCATGATGATGCTTTGGTGATGGAGATCATGAGCACAAGATGATGATGGCCATATCATGTCACATATTTTGATTGCATGTGATTTTTATCCTTTATGCATCTTATCTTGCTTAGTACGGCGGTAGCATTATAAGATGATCCCTTACTAAATTTCAAGGTATAAGTGTTCTCCCTGAGTATGCACCGTTGCTATAGTTTGTCGTGCCGAGACACCACGTGATGATCGGGTGTGATAAGCTCTATGTTCACATACAATGGGTGCAAGACAGTTTTGCACATGCAGAATACTCGGGTTAAACTTGACGAGCCTAGAATATGCAGATATGGCCTCGGGACACTGATACCGAAAGGTCGAGCGTAAATCATATAGAAGATATGATCAACATAGTGATGTTCACCATTGAAAACTACTCCATCTCACATGATGATCAGACATGGTTTAGTTGATTTGGATCACGTGATCACTTAGATGATTAGAGGGATGTCTATCTAAGTGGGAGTTCTTAAGTAATATGATCAATTGAACTTTAATTTACCATGAACTTAGTACCTGATAGTATTTTGCATGTCTTTGTTGTTGTAGATCAATGGCCCGTGCTACCATTCCTTTGAATTTTAATGCGTTCCTAGAGAAAGCTAAGTTGAAAGATGATGGCAGCAACTACACGGACTGGGTCCATAACTTGAGGATTATCCTCATTGCTGCATAGAAGAATTATGTCATGGAAGCACCGCTAGGTGCCTGGCCTGCTATAGATGCTATTGATGACGTTAAGAACGTCTGGCAGAGCAAAGCTGATGACTACTCGATAGTTCAGTGTGCCATGCTTTACGGCTTAGAATCGGGACTTCAAAGACATTTTGAATGTCATGGAGCATATGAGATGTTCCAGGAGTTGAAGTTAATATTTCAAGCAAATTCCCGAGTTGAGAGATATGAAGTCTCCAAAAAGTTCTACAACTACAAAATGGAGGAGAATAGTTCTGCCAGTGAACACATACTCAGAATGTCTGGGTACCATAACCACTTGACCCGGCTGGGAGTTGATCTTCTAGTTGAGTGTGTCATTGACAAAGTTCTTCAATCACTGCCACCAAGCTATAAAGGCTTCGTGATGAACTATAATATGCAAGGGATGCAAAAGATTATTCCCAAGCTCTTTGCAATGCTAAAGGCTGCGAAGGTAGAAATCAAAAAGGAGCATCAAGTGTTGATGGTCAACAAGACCACTAGTTTCAAGAAAAAGGGCAAATGAAAGAAGGGGAACTTCAAGAAGAACGGCAAAAAGGTTGCTGCTCAAGAGAAGAAACCCAACTCTGGACCTAAGCCTGAAACTGAGTGCTTCTACTCTAAAGGGACTGTTCACTGGAAGCGGAACTGCCCCAAGTATTTGGCGGATAAGAAGGATGACAAAGTGAAAGGTATATTTGATATACATGTTATTGATGTGTACTTAACTAATGCTCGCAGTAGCGCCTGGGTATTTGATACTGGTTCTATTCCTCATATTTGCAACTCGAAACAGGGGCTACGGATTAAGCGAAGATTGGCTAAGGACGACGTGACGATGCGCGTGGGAAATGGTTCTAGAGTCGATGTGATCATGGTCGGCACACTACCTCTACATCTACCTTTGGGATTAGTTTTAGACCTGAATAATTGTTATTTGGTGCCAGCGTTGAGCATGAACATTAAATATGGATCTCGTTTGATTCGAGACGGTTATGCATTTAAATCAAAGAATAATGGTTGTTCTATTTATATGAGTAATATCTTTTATGGTCATGCACCCTTGCTAAGTGGTCTATTTTTGTTGAATCTCGATAGTGATGATACACATATTCATAATATTGAAGCCAAAAGATGCAAAATTAATAATGATAGTGCAACTTATTTGTGGCACTACCGTTTGGGTCATATCGGTGTAAAGGACATGAAGAAACTCCATGATGATGGACTTTTGGAATCACTTGATTATGAATCACTTGGTGCTTGCGAATCATGCCTTATGGGCAAGATGACTAAAACTCCATTCTCCGGAACAATGGAATGAGCTACAAACTTGTTGGAAATAGTACATATCGATGTATGCGGTCCAATGAGTGTTGAGGCTCATGGTGGGTATCGTTATTTTCTTACCTTCACAGATTATTTGAGCAGATATGGTTATATCTACTTAATGAAACATAAGTCTAAAACATTTGAAAATTTCAAAGAATTTCAGAGTGAAGTGGAAAATCATCGTAACAAGAAAATAAAGTTTCTATGATCTGATTGTGGAGGAGAATATTTGAGTTACGAGTTTGGTCTTCATTTGAAACAACATGGGATAGTTTCACAACTGCCACCTAGAACACCACAGTGAAATGGTGTGTCCGAACATCATAACCATACTTTATTGGATATGGTACGATCTATGATGTCTCTTACTGATTTACCGCTATTGTTTTGGGGATATGCTTTAGAGACGGCTGCCTTCACTTTAAATAGGGCACCATCAAAATCCGTTGAGACGATGCCTTATGAACTATGCTTTGGCAAGAAACCAAAGTTGTTGTTTCTTAAAGTTTGGGGCTGTGATGCTTATGTGAAAAAGCTTCAACCTGATAAGCTCGAACCCAAATTGGAGAAGTGCATCTTCATAGGATACCAAAAGGAAACTGTTGGGTACACCTTCTATCACATATCTGAAGGCAAAATCTTTGTTTCTAAGAATGGATCCTTTCTAGAGAAGGAGTTTCTCTCGAAAGAAGTGAGTGGGAGGATAGTAGAACTTGATGAGGTAGTTGTACCTTATCCCTTATTGGAAAGTAGTTCATCACAGAAATTAGTTCCCATGATTACTACACCAATTAGTGAGGAAGCTAATGATGATGATCATGAAACTTCAGAAGAAGTTACTGCTGAACTTCGTAGGTCTTCCAGAGTAAGATCCGCACCAGAGTGGTACGGTAATCCTATTCTAGAAGTCATGTTGTTAGACCATGATGAACCTATGAACTATGAGGAAGCGATGATGAGCCCAGATTCCGCGAAATGGCTTGAAGCCATGAAATCTAAGATGGGATCCATGTATGAGAACAAAGTGTGGACTTTGGTGGACTTACCCGATGATCGGCAAGCCATAGAAAATAAATGGATCTTTAAGAAGAAGACCGACGCAGATGGTAATGTTACCGTTTATAAAGCTCGACTTGTTGCAAAAGGTGTTCAACAAGTTCAAGGAGTTGACTACAATGAGACTTTCTCACCCGTAGCGATGCTTAAGTCTGTCTGAATCATGTTAGCAATTGCTGCATTTTATGATTATGAAATTTGGCAAATGGATGTCAAAACTGCATTCCTGAATGGATTTTTGGAAGAAGAGTTGTATATGATGCAACCGGAAGGTTTTGTCGATCCAAAGGGTGCTAACAAAGTGTGCAAGCTCCAGCGATCCTATTATGGATTGGTGCAAGCCTCTTGGAGTTGGAATAAACGCTTTGATAGTGTGATCAAAGCATATGGTTTTATACAAACTTTTGGAGAAGCCTGTATTTACAAGAAAGTGAGTGGGAGCTCTGTAGCATTTCTAAGCTTATATGTAGATGACATATTGTTGATTGGAAATGATATAGAATTTTTGGATAGCATAAAGGGTTACCTGAATAAGAGTTTTTCCATGAAAGACCTCGGTGAAGCTGCTTACATATTGGGCATCAAGATCTTTAGAGATAGATCAAGACGCTTAATTGGACTTTCAAAAAGCACATACCTTGATAAAGTTTTGAAGAAGTTCAAAATGGATCAGTCAAAGAAAGGGTTCTTGCATGTGTTACAAGGTGTGAAGTTGAGTCAGACTCAATGCCCGACCACTGCAGAAGATAGAGAGAAAATGAAAGTCATTCCCTATGCTTCAGCCATAGGTTCTATCATGTATGCAATGTTGTGTACCAGTGTATGCCTTGCTATAAGAATAGCAGGGAGGTACCAAAGTAATCCAGGAGTGGAAGACTGGACAACGGTCAAGAACATCCTGAAATACCTGAAAACGACTAAGGATATGTTTCTCATTTATGGAGGTGAAAATGAGCTCGTCGTAAATGGTTACATCGATGCAAGCTTTGACACCGATCCGGATGACTCTAAGGCCCTGTTTGTTTGGGCTTTTTCTTTTGCTTTTGCAGCTTCTCCACTTTGGCCAAAAAGCCATAAAAGCTCCTAAATAGGTGCTTTTGAAGCTTTTTTGGCTTTTAATGAATCAATATAACCTATGTGAGCTTCAAAAGCCATAAAAGATCCAAAAACACCTATTTAGGAGCTTTTATAGCTTTTTGGCCAAAGTGGAAAAGCTGCAAAAGCAGAGGCAAAAGCCCAAACAAACAGGGCCTAAGTCTCAAACAGGATACATATTTTTATTGAATGGAGGAGCTGACAGTTGGTGCAATTTCAAGCAGAGCGTCGTGGCGGGATCTACGTGTGAAGCGGAGTACATTGCTGCTTCAGAAGCAGCAAATGAAGGAGTTTGGATGAAGGAGTTCATATCTGATCCAGGTGTCATACCTAGTGCATCCGGTCCAATGAAAATCTTTTGTGACAATACTGATGCAATTGCCTTGGTAAAGGAATCCAGATTTCACAAGAGAACCAAGCATATCAGAGACGCTTCAATTCCATTCGTCATCAAGTGTCGGAAGGGGACATAGAGATTTGCAAGATACACATGGATCTGAATGTTGCAGACCCGTTGACTAAGCCTCTTCCATGAGCAAAACATGATCAACACCAAAACTCCATGGGTGTTAGAATCATTACTATGTAATCTAGATTATTGACTGTAGTGCAAGTGGGAGACTAAAGGAAATATTCCCTAGAGGCAATAATAGAGTTATTATTTATTTCCTTAATTCATGATAAATGATTATTATTCATGCTATAATTGTATTAACCGGAAACTTGGTACATGTGTGAATACATAGACAAAACTTATAGTCCCTAGTATGCCTCTACTTGATTAGCTCGTTAATCAAAGATGGTTATGTTTCCTAAACCATACACATGTGTTGTCATTTGATGAATGGATCACATCATTAGGAGAATGATGTGATGGACATGACCCATCCATTAGCTTAGCATTATGATCGTTACAGTTTCATTGCTACTGCTCTCTTCTTGACTTATACATGTTCCTCAGACTATGAGATTATGCAACTCCTGAATACCGGAGTAACACTTTTTGTGCTACCAAATGTCACAACGTAAATGGGTGATTATAAAGGTGCTCTACAGGTGACTCTGAAGGTATTTGTTGGGTTGGCATATATCGAGATTAGGATTTGTCACTCAGTGTTTCAGAGAGGTATCTCTGGGCCCTCTCGGTAATACTCATAACTATAAGCCTTGCAAGAATTGTAACTAGTGAGTTAGTTGCGTGATGAAGTATTATGGAACGAGTAAAGAGACTTGCCGGCAACAAGATTGAACTAGGTATGATGATAACAATGATCGAATCTCGAGCAAGTAACATACCGATGACAAAGGGAACAACGTATGTTGTTATGCGGTTTGACCGATAAAGATCTTTGTAGAATATGTAGGAACCAATATGAGCATCCAGGTTCTGCTATTGGTTATTGACCGGAGAGGTGTCTCGTTGATGTCTACATAGTTCTCGAACCCGTAGGGTCCGCACGCTTAACGTTCGATGATGATTGGTTTTATGAGTTTATGTGATATGATGTACCAAAAATTGTTCGGAGTCCCGGATGTGATCACGGACATGACGAGGAGTCTCGAAATGGTCGAGACATAAAGACTGATATATTGGACGGCTATGTTCAGACACCAGAAGTGTTCTGGATAAGTTTCGGATAAAACCGGAGTACCGGGGGTTACCGGACCCCCCCGGAAGCTATTGGGCCTCATGTGCCTTAGTGGAGAAGAGAGAGGGCCGGCCAGGAGGTGGCGCATGCCCCGCTTGCACTAGTCCGAATTGGACAAGATGAGGGGGCGGCGCCCCCTTTCCTTCCTTCTCTCCACCTCCTCTTTCCCCCTTCTCCTTGTTGGAATAGGAAGGGGGGGGGGCGAAACCTACTTGGAGTAGGATTGCCCCCTCCCCTTGGCACGCCTCCTCCCCTGGCCTGCCTCCTCCTCCCTCCCTCCTCTATGTACGGGGGAGGGGGCACCCCATAGACACACAAGTTGATTGTTTAGTCGTGTGCGGTGCCCCCCTCCACAGATTTCCACCTCCGTCATATCATCATAGTGCTTAGGCGAAGCCCTGCGGCAGTAACTTCATCATCATCGTCACCACGCCCTCGTTCTAATGGAACACTCCCTCAACCCCAGCTGGATCTAGAGTTTGTGGGACGTCACCGAGCTGAACATGTGCAAATCGCGGAGGTGCCATACCTTTGGTGCTAGGATCGGTCAGATCGTGAAGATGTACGACTACATCAACCGCGTTGTCATAAGGCTTCCGCTTTCGGTCTAGGAGGGTCCGTAGACAACACTCTCCCCTCTCGTTGCTATGCATCACCTAAATAGATCTCGCATGATCGTAGGAATTTTTTTTGAAATTATTGCGTTCCCCAACATGTTCCGGTGTCCTGCCGGAGGGGATTCAATCACGGAGGGATTCTTCATCAACACCATTGCCTCTCCGATGAAGCGTGAGTAGTTTACCACAGACCTATGGGTCCATAGCTAGTAGCTAGATGGCTTCTTCTCTCTCTTTGATTCTCAATACCATGTTCTCCTCGATGTTCTTGGAGATCTATTCGATGTAATACTCTTTTGCAGTGTGTTTGCCGAGATTCGATGAACTGTGGATTTATGATCAGATTATCTATGAATATTATTTGGTTCTTCTCTAAATTCTTATATGCATGATTTGATATCATTGCAAGTCTCTTTGAATTATCGGTATAGTTTGGCCTACTAGATTGATCTTTCTTGCAATGGGAGAAGTGCTTAGCTTTGGGTTCAATCTTGTGGTGTCCTTTCCCAGTGACAGTAGGGGTAGCAAGGCACGTATTGTATTGTTGCCATCGAGGATAAAAGTACGGGTTTTTCATCATATTGCTTGAGTTAATTCCTCTACATCATGTCATCTTACTTAATGTGTTACTCCATTCTTTATGGACTTAATACTCTAGATGCAGGCAGGAGTCGGTCGATGTGTGGAGTAATAGTAGTAGATGCAGAATCGTTTCGGTCTACTTGACACGGACGTGATGCCGATGTTCATGACCATTGCCTTGGATATCGTCATAACTATGCGCTTTTCTTTCAATTGCTCGGCAGTAATTTGTTCACCCATCATAATATTTGCTATCTTGAGAGAAGCCACTAGTAAAACCTATGGCCTTCGGGTCTATTTTCCATTATATTGAACCTATTTTACATCTTGCTAGTTTTTGATCTACTATTTTGCAATCTTTTACTTTCCGATCTATAAACCAAAAATACCAAAAATATTTACTTTACCATTTATCTATCTCTATCAGATCTCACTTTTGCAAGTGACCGTGAAGGGAGTGACAACCCCTTTATCGTGTTGGGTGCAAGTTGTTGATTGTTTGTGGAGGTATTCGGTGACTTATGCGTTGTCTC
The DNA here is from genome assembly GCF_002162155.2 of Triticum dicoccoides. Classification (NCBI taxonomy): domain Eukaryota; kingdom Viridiplantae; phylum Streptophyta; class Magnoliopsida; order Poales; family Poaceae; genus Triticum; species Triticum dicoccoides. Next base: position 513,837,455 of record NC_041381.1, on the reverse strand, counting down.
CTACTGGAGTGATACCTTGGTTCTCAAAACTGAGGGAAATACTTATGCTACTTTGCTGCATCACCCTTTCCTCTTCAAAGGAAAACCAATGCAAGCTCAGGAGGTAGCAAGAAGGATTTATGGCACCGTTGCCAGGGAGATGTACGTCAAGTCAATCCATACCAAGTACCCATGATAAACTCTTCTCTCTTGCATTACATTATTCGCTATTCGCCTCTCATTTTCCTCTCCCCCACTTCTAAAACAATTTTTGAAAAGATTTGCCTTTTTCTTCGCCTTCTTCCCGTATTTCTTTTTGTTTGTGTTTCCATGTGCCTTCTATTTTCTTGCATCTTTGCTTGCTAAAAATCTATTGATATGGATCCACTTAAAGTGTTCTACTTTGATCATCTTCGATCTATATGTACTCGTGTGAAACCCCAACTAGTTTAGTTGAAGGAAAATCATTAGATGAGCATGCTCATTTTGTGCGTCACCGTTTGTCTGAAAAAGGGAGACTCTTATGGAATCAAATAAATAGTTTGTTGTGTTATGCTTGGAATCTTTGTGAAATTTATGATTTTACTTGTTGCTCTAAGAACCCTAAAAAACAACTTCCCTACCTATGTGAGTTTAATGATAATGAAATCTTATCTTCTTATGCAAAGGGTGTTTATAGTTACTATGATATCGAACAAATTGAAGAATTTGTTGCTTTAAAGGGTGCTTATGGAGTTGCTTCTTTGATTGAAAAGTATGATATTACTCTCTACAAATCTGAAATTTTTGACATACTTAAATATTGCTATGAAAACTATGCTCATAATGTCTATGTCAAAGAATTTATTGAGAGAATGACCGTTGCTTTGGATGAAAAAATTATATGCATGAATCTATACATAATTATGATTCCGATGATTTGATTAAAATATCCCTTGATGAACATGATGCTTCTATTCTTGTGGCCATGATGCCAATATTTATGGAGATGAATTTGCTATAGTCCCTTATGTTAAACATGAGGTGTTGCTATTGCACCCATACTTGATAGTTCCTTCGATGAAAAGCATGATTGCAATGATGTTATTATAAATTCTATTAATGTCAATTGTGCTAATATTATGCAAAACCCTAAGCTTGGGGGTGCTAGTTTTGCTATGTATACTACTTGTTGCAATGATCATGATTGGGGTGATACTTCTTATGATCTTGAAAATTTATTTAAATCCCATGATGAATATTAGATTGATGATATTGTTTGCAATAATATTCAAAGTGGGTTCGGAAGAGTGTTAACTTTAGATCCCACATATTTGGATAATGTTAAATCTTATGAAATTTTTGATAAAAGTGGGTTTGGAGAGGTCATGACTTTAGTTAATGTTAATCCCACTATTTTGGAAGAGTGTCAACTTCGCATGCATGTGGGTCATGTTGAGAATATGTTTTGTGATACCTATATTGTTAAATTTTCTTATGATCCTACATGTAATTATTATGAGAGAGGAAAATATGGTTGTAGAAATTTTCATGTTACTAAATTTCCTCCGTTATGTTGAGATTACTATTGTTTCTTTGTTCTTCCTTGCATATGCTAGATCTTGCTTGTCTTGTTAATTTGTTTTCCTATAAAATGCCTATGCATAGGAATTATGTTAGACTTAGATGCGTTTTTCACGAGTTTTACGATGCTCTCTTTGTGCTTCAATTCTTGTCTTTTATGTGAGCATCATCGAAATTATCAATGCCTAGCTAAGGGCGTTAAACAATGGCACTTGTTGGGAGGCAACCCAATTTTATTTTTGTTCTTTGCTTTTTTGTTCCTGTTTAGTAATAAATAGTTCATCTAGCCTCTGGTTAGATGTGGTTTTATGTTTTAATTAGTGTTTGTGCCAAGTAGAACCTTTAGGATAGCTTACGGTGATAGTTGTGTTGATCCTACTGAAAATCAGAAACTTTTACGCTTAGTAAATTAGTTTTGAAAATTCATAGAAACGTGATTTTGATATGATTCTTTTTTCTCTCGATTTTTACACAAATTTCTCAGGATTTACTAATTTGGATGAATTTTTGGAGTTACAGAAGTATTCGTGAGTTACAGATTACTACAGACTGTTCTGTTTTTGACAGATTCTGTTTTTCGCGTGTTGTTTGCTTACTTTGATGAATCTATGGGTATAGAAGTTGGAATACAGTAGATATTACACCAATATAAATAAAGAATGAGTTTGCAACAGTACCTTAAAGTGGTGATTTATTTTCTTATACTAACGGAGCTCATGAGATTTTCTGTCGAGTTTTGTGTTGTGAAGTTTTCAAGTTTTGAGTAAGGATTTGATGGACTATGGAATAAGGAGTGGCAAGAGCCTAAGCTTGGCGATGCCCAAGGCACCCCAAGGTAATATTAAAGGACAACCAAAAGCATAAGCTTGGGGATGCCCTAGAAGACATCCCCTCTTTCGTCTTCGTCTATCGGTAACTTTACTTGAGGCTATATTTTTATTCACCACATGATATGTGTTTTGCTTGGAGCGTCTTGTATGATTTGAGTATTTTCTTTTTAGTTTACCACAATCATCCTTGCTTTACACACCTTTTGGGAGAGACACGCATGAATCGTGATTTATTACAATACTCTATGTGCTTCACTTGTATCTTTTGAGCTAGGCAATATTGCTCTAGTGCTTCACATATATCTTTTTAGAGCACGATGGTGGCTTTATTTTATAGAAATTCTTGAACTCTCATGCTTCACTAATATTATTTTGAGAGTCTTTTAGAACAGCATGGTAATTTTCTTGGGTTATAAAACTAGTCCTAGTATGATGGGCATCCAAGAGGGATATAATAAAAACTTTCATATGAAGTGCATTGAATACTATGAGAAGTTTGATTCTTTATGATTGTTTTGAGATATGAAGATGGTGATATTAGAGTCATGATAGTAGAGTAATTGTGAATTTTAGAAATAGTTGTGTTGAGGTTTGTGAGTCCCGTAGCATGCACGTATGGTAATCGTTATGTAACAAATTTGAAGCATGATGTATCTCTTTGATTGTCATCCTTTATGTCGAGGTCGGACCGCGCGATGGTTAACTCCTACCAACCCTTTCCCTAGGAGCATGCGTGTAGTGCTTGTTTTTAATGACTTGTAGATTTTTGCAATGAGTATGTGAGTTCTTTATGACTAATGTTGAGTCCATGGATTATATGCACTCTCACCCTTCCACCATTGCTAGCCTCTCTTGTGCCGCGCAACTTTCGTCGGTACCATACACCCACCATTTACCTTCCTCAAAACAGCCACCATACCTACCTATTATGGTATTTCCATAGCCATTCCGAGATATATTGCCATGCAACTTTCCACCGGTCCGTTTATTATGACACGCTTCATTATTGTCATATTGCTTCGCATGATCATGTAGTTGACATCGTATTTGTGGTAAAGCCTGTTGAGGAACGTGGTAATTTCAAAAAAAAAATCCTAAGATCACACAAGATCTATCTAGGTGATGCATAGCAACGAGAGGGGAGAGTGTGTCCACGTACCCTCGTAGACTGAAAGCGGAAGCATTTAGTTAACGCGGTTGATGTAGTCGAACGTCTTCGCGATCCAACCGATCAAGTACCGAACGCACGACACCTCCACGATCTCCACACGTTCAGCTCGGTGACGTCCCTGGAACTCTATATCCAGCTAAGGCCGAGGTAGAGTTCCGTCAGCACGATTGCATGGTGACGATGATGATGAAGTTACCGGCACAGGGCTTCGCCTAAGCACTACGACGATATAACCGAGGTGGAAAACTGTGAAGGGGGCACCGCACACGGCTAAAGATCAACTTGTGTGTCTATGGGGTGCCCCCTTCCCCCGTATATAAAGGAGGAGAGGAGGGGGCCGGCCAGCCACAAGGTGCGCGCCCAAGGGGGGGAGTCCTACTCCAAGTAGGAGTAGGTTTCCCCCTTTCCTAGTCCAACTAGGAGGAGAATGAAGGAGAGGAAGAGGGAGAGGGAAAGAGGGGTCGCGCCCCCTCCCCTTGTCCTATTCGGACTCCCCTGGGGGGGGGCACCTCCTGGTGCGCCCCTCTCTCTCCCCTATAGGCCCACTAAGTCCCATTACTTCCCCGGGGGGGTCTGGTAACCCTCCGGCACTCCAGTTTTATCTGAAACTATCCGGAACACTTCCGGTGTCCGGACAACATGGTCCAATATATCAATCTTTATGTCTCAACCATTTCAAGACTCCTCGTCATGTCCGTGATCTCATCCTGGACTCCAAACAACCTTCAGTACATCAAATCACATAAACACATAATACCAATTGCCATCGAACGTTAAGTGTGCGGACCATACAGGTTCGAGAACTATGTAGACATGACCGAGAAACGTCTTTGGTCAATAACCAATAGTGGAACCTGGATGCTCATATTGGTTCCTACATATTCTACGAAGATCTTTATAGGTCAAACCGCATAACAACATACATTGTTCCCTTTGTCATCGGTATGTTACTTGCCCGAGATTCGATCGTCGGTATCATCATACCTAGTTCAATCTCTTTACCGGCAAGTCTCTTTACTCGTTCCGTAATACTTCATCCCGAAACTAACTCATTAGTTACAATGCTTACAAGGCTTATAGTGATGATTATTACCGAGAGGGCCCAGAGATACCTCTCCGAAACACGGAGTGACAAATCCTAATCTCGATCTATGCCAACCCAACAAGCACCTTCGGAGACACCTGTAGAGCACCTTTATAATCACGCAATTACGTTGTGAGGTTTGGGAGCACACAAAGTGTTCCTCCGGTATTCGGGAGTTGCATAATCTCATAGTCCGAGGAACATGTATAAGTCATGAAGAGAGCAGTAGCAATGAAACTGTAATGATCATAATGCTAAGCTAACGGATGGGTCATGTCCATCACATCATTCTCCTAATGATGTGATCCCATTCATCAAATGGCAACACATGTCTACGGTTTAGGAAACATAACCATCTTTGATTAACAAGCTAGTCAAGTAGAGGCATACTAGGGACACTATGTTTTGTCTATGTATTCACACATGTACTAAGTTTCCGGTTAATACAATTATAGCATCTATCTATCTATCTATGCTTATACTAATTACAGACTCCCCAGAAATCACATTAATCAGTAATTAGGAGTCGTTAATCTCGTGGGACCGAATTATTACGGTGCAGATCAACCGTATAATTCTCGACTGAAGAAAAAACACCCAAAGGCCGGGCGACCTTAGTTTGGGCCCAAAATATATATAGATTACAAAGGCCAGTCGATGGAGCCTGCCTACAATGCTTTTACGGTTGTATACAAAACCATTCTATCTACTCCACGTAGCTGCCTCAAAAAAAAAATCTACTCCACGTAGCCATTCTCAAAAAAAAACTCCACGTAGCCCACAAAACAAATCTAAAAAACAACAGCTCCACATAGCCCTCAAAACAAATCTATCTACTCCACGTCTCATACACTTCCCGTAAAATACAATGAAGCAATCGTACGCCATAGAATCTCCTGTATCTCTCCTCCCCATGAGAAACAAATCAATGCCTCTCAAACTGGAACAAACAAGTAGAGGAATTATTGGTTGAGGAACTGATCTGGTGCGCTCTCACTTGAAGCTCACAAATTGGGGCATGGATCTGGTGCATTAATCAGGAAGTTACTTCATCAAAATTATTTTTCTCTTTGGATCAGGTCCGTTTTCTCACATGGTTTTTTCAAGATTTGTTTTCTTGATTGTTCTACTGCAACTATTCCTTTTGATTTGGATTCAGATTCAAAGAAATTTGTTCTCTCCACTGATTGAATCTCGAATCTTCTCGCATACAGCTTTTGGATTCTCAATCTCTCTCACATGTTTCTAAACACCCTATAGTAGTCGTCATCGTCCACCACTGCTAATGGCCCCAACATCGCCGTTACTTATGTTGGTGATTTAGCCCGTGGAACACAATATCAGAGATGGTCGACGTAGACTGATGGATTCTTTAGTTAGCAGGCTAAATTGCAACGTAGAAAGCTCCTTATCTCTATCATGTTTGAGCGCAACTATATGCACATCTGATTAGCTTATAAATTAAATATGACATCTAAACAAACAACATCAACATCGAGGAGCCTCATGTTGATTTGAATTAATAAAAAACAAAATTTATTAAAATTAATGAATCTGACAAATTACGACAACCTCGACGACCCATTAAGCAAGAGAAGCGGATAATTGGTTTCTACAGATTTGATTGCTCGATGCCTTTATGTGATACAATTGCTTAGTGACATGCTGAAACCTGATTTGCGTTACTAAATAGTGGCTTTGTGTCTTCAGCGCCGGTTATGTTATCAATAAGATGTTGTATGATCTAGGTATATATAGAATAAGGTATCAAAGAGACATGTCAGCATGTGTCTCTTTCTTTCTTTTCATTGATAATCGACTGACATAACTGAAATTTTAATTTTCCCTTCCCTTGAATACAACAATTTGATTTCTAGCATATAAGATTAGCACCGTGGCCCGAAGTCAAGGAGATGCTCATTCATCAAGTCATCTTAAAATCCTTGAGGCATTGGTTGAATCTTCAGTATTATTAAAGAGTAATTTACTGTTATTTTGATCTCCTCAGAGACAATCATATTGTTTAAATATGATGATTGTTGTTTTTGTTAGTAATCGTATGTATCCATTCAGTTTTCTGAATTGTAGCCATAGATCATCCCGTCCGAATTGTCCATGTGTGCTAGGAAGAAAATAATCGGTTGCTGTGCTACTGGAATATTCGTATCTCTTGGTCCTTCTATAGGATTCACTTATATGATCCTTGAAAACGGGGCACGTTTAAACTATCAATTATATAACTCTGTTTCTTAGCCCATGTAGTTTTATACATTTCTTACCTGCTAGCTTTACTATTTGTACTCCTATGTTCAGGGGCTGTGATGTGTATTCTTCCTTTGGCAGTACTACACCAGGTAGCATATTTAACTGCAATATAACAATTTCCGAGAAAGCTCCAGACCTCTAGGACATCTTCGGTGGATGCTGAGCCAAGAAGAGGAAGGGTTCAAAAGGATGGAATGTTATGGCTTCCACCATTCATCATTTTCTACCGCCATGGCATGCAGCGAGGAAATGGATCCATGGAAATGTTCATGCTGGTGGATGACGGTGATGTTGAAACTCCAGATGGCGGCAGCTAGTAGGGTTTAGACAAAGGAGCATACACGCTGAATCCGTCGCCTCCACGCATCAATGGAAATTTGATCCCTGTAGTTGTCGTTCATGGTGGCACTCAAGCCGTTGCTCCGTTTAACATGTTGGCCACCGATGAAGCCACAACCCAACATTGAAGCACCATTGGTCCTTATTGGTATGTTTACATTAATCCCATCTTATGTTGAATCATGAGTGTAAATTGCTCACTTCTGGTCTTGCACAAAAGAAAAGAGTCAGGTCCTTGGACTCCAGGAACTTTAGCTTATATACTATGATTATTTTCTGCTCGCATATTAAGCACATTCAGAGTATTATTACTTTTGCACAGAAGAACAAAACGGCGTTGCATTTTCATTCAGTGAGAGGAGTACTAAGAACAGCACAAAGTGCTGAGCAGGGAAACATCTACCGAGCTAGACATGAGAAAAATAAAACAGTAGGATTAAATCCCCTGGACATACTTCAGCGGAACTAGGGACATGGTCAAAACTTAATATGGATATCATGTTTTTACTTGCTAATAACTGACCACTGTAGTTTCACAAATTACCAAATTGCCGACTATTGATTTGATTTGATTATTTATCCATCTAATCACAATGTTTCGCTATTAAGTTTTTTCAAGATACCAAAAGGTTGCTTTTCAGTGACTCAATTGACACTACCTTTTTCTTTCTTTTTTTGACTGAATGACAGTACCCTTTTTCTGTTAGAGTTAACCTTCAAGTTCACTATTTCTAAGTTGTTATCTTGCATATTCAACTAATAGGGGCTACTTCAATTATTCTTTTATTGAAAAGAAATACCTTAAGATATTTCATGGAAGTGTACGCGTTTTATTCATAGAGCGGCAGAAGCTTATTGTGTAATTCGATCTTCAATGTCACATTAACCTCAAGATTCTGCCGTTACTTTATTATATAAAAATTAGTTTCAGATTTACATAATGATCTGCAACATTGGTATTGATGGTAAATTTACAAAGAATTCCACGAATTAAGGTTAGACCATGTCGTTCCAATTGCTAACCAATAGGCACTAACAAATGTGTTTTACAATGTAAGGTTCACAACAATGACGTATGATATGCTCAATGCCATTAGCCATGACAAGGATCTCTAAAAACCGAAAGTCAAAGTAGATCCACACATCAGATGGAGAGCGTCAATCCTCATAAGGTTGCAAAAAATATTGTTTACTAAGATATATTACAGATGTTTTATTTGTTATGGCTATAATTAGAACAAGTACAAGCATTAGTATCTGACTAAATGTAAACTGGAACATAAATGGTAACCATTTATGTTTAAATTGTTAATCTCTCCAAGATTTTTTTTTGCGGGGAAATCTCTCCAAGATTTATTTGTCAGTAAAGTACTTCGAGGCATTGGCGTGTCCGTGCAGACTCAAGGCAAAGGTAGAGGATGCATAGTGAATGGATAAACTAAACTGCTGTTTCTTTTTAGATGGATAAGAAGAGCTGACATTTGGATCAGGAAATTCTTCTTGAGGACGGCGCGTCGGAGGAGGTTGCAGTCTTGACGGAGACGGTGTAACACACGCAAAGGGGGACGGCCAGATGCCCGGTGATCCTGCCGGTGCTGCCATGATATTTGTGAGGAAGAACTTTGTGAGGGTTCTCATGCCGGCATCCACAAGAGCCACCGGCGCAGCCACACTCATGCCCCGCTCAGACAAACCGCAGTTGACAAGGTGGCATAATTGAATCTGCCGACAATCCTCGCAGAAATCTCTTAGTGAAGAGGATATGCACATCTCAAGTAGCCACGTTTTGACTGACTATAGAGCACAATGATTACCATATTTATTACATTCGAAGGAGTTCTAGAATTGGTCGTTGTTGAGTAGAGCAAGAAGTCAACTTATAGAGATTCAGTAAAAAAAAGATGACCAAGATGGATGGATCTCGCGAACGGATATAATGGGAAAGATGAGTGATGGATAAAAGACAGATTTAAATAAAAAATTTATCTCCCCTACCTTATAAAGATTGTGGTTTCCACATGAACAAACTAGCATTCTTTATATATGAGAGTTCCGCTAGATTAGAAATTATACGCTAAAGCCAAGTGTTTTAAGCAATATGCCACAATATTTAATAAATTAAAGAATCATTTTTGTTAATTGGAGGACATACGCAATCGATCCAAATCCATTAATATGGGAGCGACACAACACAAAATATCAATGTTGCGCCGTCCGTAGAGGTTCAAGTTTGCTCCATAATAACTATGCTAGCCCGTGCGAATGCACGGGTTCACGACTAGTGAATAATAAACATTTATTATGAAATAAGGAAATAAATAATAACTTTATTATTGCCTCTAAAGCATATTTCTTTCAGTCTCCCACTTGCACTAGAGTCAATAATCTAGATTACATAGTAATGATTCTAACACCCATGAAGCTTTGGTGCTGATCATGTTTTGCTCGTGGAAGAGGCTTGGTCAACAGGTCTGCAACATTCAGATATGTATGTATCTTGAAAATCTCTATGTCCCCTTCCGACACTTGATGATGGATGGAATTGAAGCGTCTCTTGATGTGCTTGGTTCTCTTGTGAAATTTGGATTCCTTTGCCAAGGCAATTGCATCAGTATTGTCACAAAAGATTTTCATTGAACCCGATGCACTAGGTATGACACCTAGATCGGATATGAACTCCTTCATCCAAACTCATTCATTTGCTGCTTCTGAAGCAGCAATGTACTCCGCTTCACACGTAGATCCCGCCACGACGCTCTGCTTGGAACTGCACCAACTGACAGCTCCTCCATTCAATAAAAGTACGTATCCGGTTTGAGACTTAGAGTCATCCGGATCAGTGTCAAAGCTTGCATCGACGTAACCGTTTACGACGAGCTCTTTTTCACCTTCATAAACGAGAAACATATCCTTAGTCCTTTTCAGGTATTTCAGGATGTTCTTGACCGCTGTCCAGTGTTCCACTCCGGGATTACTTTGGTACCTCCCTTCTATGCTTATAGCAAGGCACACATCAGGTCTGGTAGAAAGCATTGCTTACATGATAGAACCTATGGCTGAAGCATAGGGAACGACTTTCATTTTCTCTCTATCTTTTGCAATGGTCGGGCATTGAGTCTGACTCAACTTCACACCTTGTAACACAGGCAAGAACCCTTTCTTTGACTGATCCATTTTGAACTTCTTCAAAACTTTATCAAGGTATGTGCTTTGTGAAAGTCCAATTAAGCGTCTTGATCTATCTCTATAGATCTTGATGCCCAATATGTAAGCAACTTCTCCGAGGTCTTTCATAGAAAAACTCTTATTCAGGTATCCCTTTATGCTATCCAGAAATTCTATATCATTTCCAATCAACAATATGTCATCCACATATAATATCAGAAATGCTACAGAGCTCCCACTCACTTTCTTGTAAATATAGGCTTCTCCAAAAGTCTGTATAAAACCATATGCTTTGATCACACTATCAAAGAATTTATTCCAACTCCGAGAGGCTTGCACCAGTCCATAAATGGATCACTGGAGCTTGCACCAGTCCATAAATGGATCACTGGAGCTTGCACACTTTGTTAGCACCCTTTGGACCGACAAAACCGTCTGGTTGCATCATATACAACTTTTCTTCCAGAAATCCATTCAAGAATGCAATTCTGACATCCATCTGCCATATTTCATAATCATAAAATGCGGCAATTGCTAACATGATTCGGATAGACTTAAGCATCGCTACGGGTGAAAAAGTCTCATCGTAGTCAACTCCTTGAACTTGTCGAAAACATTTCACAACAAGTCGAGCTTTGTAAACAGTAACATTACCGTCTGCGTTGGTCTTCTTCTTAAAGATCCATTTATTTTCTATGTCTTGCCGATCATCGGGCAAGTCCACCAAAGTCCACACTTTGTTCTCATACATGGATCCCATCTCTGATTTCATGGCCTCAAGCCATTTCGTGGAATCTGGGCTCATTATCGCTTCCTCATAGTTCATAGCTTCACCATGGTCTAGTAACATGACTTTAGAACAGGATTACCGTACCACTCTGGTGCGGATCTTACTCTGGAAGACCTACGAGGTTCAGTAGTAACTTGATCTGAAGTTTCATGATCATCATCATTAACTTCCTCACTAATTGGTGTAGAAATCACTGGAACTGATTTCTGTGATGAACTACTTTTCAATAAGGTAGAAGGTACAATTACCTCATCAAGTTCTACTTTCCTCCCACTCACTTCTTTCAAGAGAAACTCCTTCTCTAGAAAGGATCCATTCTTAACAACAAAGATTTTGCCTTCGGATCTGTGATAGAAGATGTACCCAACAGTTTCCTTTGGGTATCCTATGGAGACGCACTACTCCGATTTGGGTTTGAGCTTATCAGGTTGAAGCATTTTCACATAAGCATCGCAGCCCCAAACTTTAAGAAATGACAACTTTGGTTTCTTGCCAAACCATAGTTCATAAGGCATCGCCTCAACAGATTTTGATGGTGCCCTATTTAAAGTGAATGCAGCCGTCTCTAAAGCATAACCCCAAAACGATAGCAGTAAATCAGTAAGAGACATCATAGATCGCACCATATCCAATAAAGTACGGTTACGACATTCGGACACACCATTTTACTGTGGTGTTCCAGGTGGCGTTAGTTGTGAAACTATACCATGTTGTTTCAAATGAAGACCAAACTCGTAACTCAAATATTCTCCTCCACGATAAGATTGTACAAACTTTATTTTATTGTTACGATGATTTTCCACTTCACTCTGAAATTCTTTGAAATTTTCAAATGTTTCAGACGTATGTTTCATTAAGTAGATATAACCATATCTGCTTAAATCATCTGTGAATGTAAGAAAATAACGATTCCCACCATGAACCTCAACACTCATTGGACCACATACATCGGTATGTATTGTTTCCAATAAGCCAGTGGCTCATTCCATTATTACGGAGAACCGAGTTTTAGTCATCTTGCCCATAGGGCACGGTTCGCAAGCTCCAAGTGATACATAATCAAGTGATTCCAAAAGTCCATCAGCATGGAGTTTCTTCATGCACTTTACACTGATATGACCCAAACGATAGTGCCACAAATAAGTTGCACTATCATTATCAACTTTGCATCTTTTGGCTTCAATATTATGAATATGTGTATCATCACTATCGAGATTCAACAAAGATAGCCCACTCATTAAGGGTGCATGACCATAAAAGATATTACTCATATAAATAGAACAACCATTATTCTCTGATTTAAATGAATAACCGTCTCGCATCAAACAAGATCCAGATATAATGTTCATGCTCAACGCTGGCACCAAATAACAATTATTCACGTCTAAAACTATTCCCGATGGTAGATGTAGAGGTAGCGTGCCGACGGTGATCACATCGACCTTGGAACCATTGCCCACACGCATCGTCGCCTTGTCCTTAGCCAATCTTCGTTTAATCCGTAGCCCCTGTTTTGAGTTGCAAATATGAGTAACAGAACCAGTATCAAATACCCAGGCGCTACTACGAGCATTAGTAAGGTACAAATCAATAGCATGTATATCAAATATACCTTTCACTTTGCCATCCTTCTTATCCGCCAAATATTTGGGGTAGTTCCGCTTCCAGTGACCAGTCCCTTTGTAGTAGAAGTACTCAGTTTCAGGCTTAGGTCAAGACTTGGGTTTCTTCTCTTGAGCAGCAACCTTTTTTCTGTTTTTCTTGAAGTCCCCCTTCGTCCCTTTGCCATTTTTCTTGAAACTAGTGGTCTTATTGACCATCAACACTTGATGCTCCTTCTTGATTTCTACCTCCACATCTTTTAGCATCACGAAGAGCTTGGGAATAGTCTTGTTTATCCCTTGCATATTATAGTTCATCACGAAGCCTTTATAGCTTGGTGGCAGTGATTGAAGAACTCTGTCAATGACACTATCATCAGGAAGATTAACTCCCAGCCGAGTCAAGTGGTTATGGTACCCAGACATTCTGACTATGTGTTCACTGACAGAACTATTCTCCTCCATTTTGCAGCTATAGAACTTGTTGGAGACTTCATATCTATCAACTCGAGCATTTGCTTGAAATATTAACTTCAACTCTTGGAACATCTCATATGTTCCATGACGTTCAAAATGTCTTTGAAGTCCCGATTCTAAGCCATAAAGCATGGCACACTGAACTATCGAGTAGTCATCAGCTTTTCTCTGCCAGCCGTTCTTAACGTCATTAGTAGCATCTGCAGCAGGCCTGGCACCCAACGGTGCTTCCAGGACGTAATTCTTATGTGCATCAATGATGATAATCCTCAAGTTACGGACCCAGTCCGTGTTGTTGCTGCCATCATATTTCAAATTAGCTTTCTCTAGGAACGCATTAAAATTCAAAGGAACGGTAGCACGGGCCATTGATCTACAATAACTTAGACATGCAAAATAACTATGAGGACTAAGTTCATGATAAATTAAAGTTCAATTAATCATATTACTTAAGAACTCCCACTTAGATAGACATCCCTCTAGTCATCTAAATGATCACGTGATCCAAATCAACTAAATCATGTTCGATCATCACGTGAGACGGAGTAGTTTTCAATGGTGAACATCACTATGTTGATCATCTCTACTATATGATCCACGTTTGACCTTTCGGTCTCAGTATTCCGAGGCCATATCTGCATATGCTAGGCTCGTCAAGTTTAACCCGAGTATTCTGTGTGTGCAAAACTAGCTTGCACCCATTGCATGTGAACGTAGAGCTTATCACACCCGATCATCATGTGGTGTCTCGGCACGACGAACTGTAGCAACGGTGCATACTCAGGGAGAACACTTATACCTTGAAATTCAGTAAGGGATCATCTTATAATGCTACCGTTGTACTAAGCAAAATAAGATGCATAAAAGATAAACATCACATGCAATCAAAATATGTGACATGACATGGCCATCATCATCTTGTGCTCATGATCTCCATCACCGAAGCATCGCCATGATCTCCATCGTCACCAGCGTGACACCTTGATCTCCATCGTAGCATCGTTGTCGTCTCGCCAACTATTGTTACTACGACTATCGCTACCGCTTAGTGATAAAGTAATACAATTACATGGATTGTATTGCATACAATAAAGCGACACCCATATGGCTCCTGCCAGTTGACAATAACTTTGTTACAAAACATGATCATCTCATACAACAATTTATAACACATCATGCCTTGACCATATCACATCACAGCAAGCCCTGCAAAAACAAGTTAGACGTCCTCTACTTTGTTGTTGCAAGTTTTACGTGGCTGCTACGGGCTTCTAGCAAGAACCGTTCTTATCTACGCATCAAAAACCACAACGATTTTTCGTCAAGTGTGATGTTTTAACCTTCAACAAGGACCGGCCATAGTCAAACTCGATTCAATTAAAGTTCGAGAAATAGACACCCGCCAGCCACCTATGTGCAAAAGCACATCGGTAGAACCAGTCTCATGAACGCGGTCTTGTAATGTCGGTCCGGGCCGCTTCATCCACCAATACCACCGAATCAAAGTAAGACGTTGGTGGTAAGCAATATGACTATTATCGCCCACAACTCTTTGTGTTCTACTCGTGGATATAACATCTACGCATAGACCTGGCTCGGATGCCACTATTGAGGAACGCGGTAATTTAAAAAAAATCCTACGATCACACAAGATTTATCTAGGTGATGCATAGCAATGAGAGGGGAGAGTGTGTCCACGTACCCTCATAGACCGAAAGCGGAAGCGTTTAGTTAACGCGGTTGATGTAGTTGAACGTCTTCACGATCCAACCGATCAAGTACCGAACGCATGGCACCTCCATGATCAGCACATGTTCAGCTCGGTGATGTCCCTCGAACTCTAGATCCAGCTGAGGCCGAGGGAGAGCTCCGTCGGCATGACGGTGTGGTGATGGTGATGATGAAGTTACCGGTGCAGGGCTTCGCCTAAGCACTATGACGATATAATCGAGGTGGAAAACTATGGAGGGGGGCACCGCACACAGCTAAAGATCAACTTGTGTGTCTATGGGGTGCCCCCTTCCCCCGTATATAAAGGAGGAGAGGAGGGGGCCGGACGGCCACAAGGGGCGCGCCCAAGGGGGGAGACCTACTTCAAGTAGGATTAGGTTTCCCCCTTTCCTAGTCCAACTAGGAGGAGAAGGAAGGAGAGTGAGAGGGAGAGGGAAAGAGGGGCCGCCCCCCTCCCCTTGTCCTATTCGGACTCCCCTTCGGGGGCGCCACATCCTGGTGCGGCCCTCTCTCTCCCTATAGG
>NC_041381.1:513796092-513821594 GCF_002162155.2 Triticum dicoccoides | reverse complement strand
CCGGCACTCCGGTTTTATTCGAAACTATCCGGAACACTTCCGGTGTCCGAACAACATGGTCCAATATATCAATATTTATGTCTCTACCATTTTGAGACTCCTCGTCATGTCCGTGATCTCATCCGGGACTCCGAACAACCTTTGGTACATCAAATCACATAAACTCATAATACCAATCGTCATCAAACGTTATGTGTGCGGACCCTACAGGTTCGAGAACTATGTAGACATGACCGAGACACGTCTCCGGTCAATAACCAAATAGTAGAACCTGGATGCTCATATTGGTTCCTACATATTCTACAATGATCTTCATCGGTCAAACCGCATAACAAATACGTTGTCCCCTTTGTCATCGGTATGTTACTAGCCCGAGATTCGATCGTCGGTATCATCATACCTAGTTCAATCTTGTTACCGGCAAGTCTCTTTACTCGTTCCATAATACTTCATCCCGCAACTAACTCATTAGTTACAATGCTTGAAAGGCTTATAGTGATGTGTATTACCGAGAGGGCCCAGAGATATCTCTCCGAAACACGGAGTGACAAATCCTAATCTCTATCTATGCCAACCCAACAAACACCTTCAGCGACACCTGTAGAGCACCTTTATAATCACCCAATTACATTGTGACCTTTGGTAGCACACAAAGTGTTCCTCCGGTATTCGGGAGTTGCATAATCTCATAGTTTGAGGAACATGTATAAGTCAAGAAGAGAGCAGTAGCAATGAAACTGTAACGATCATAATGCTAAGCTAATGGATGGGTCATGTCCATCACATCATTCTCCTAATGATGTGATCCATTCATCAAATGACACACATGTGTATGGTTTAGGAAACATAACCATCTTTGATTAACGAGCTAATCAAGTAGAGGCATACTAGGGACAATATGTTTTGTCTATGTATTCACACATGTACTGAGTTTCTGGTTAATACAATTATAGCATGAATAATAAACATTTATCATGAAATAAGGAAATAAATAATAACTTTATTATTGCCTCTAGGTCATATTTCCTTCAAAGCCACCTTTCATAATTCTTTCATACATGTCACTCTTGATTCATTGCACATCCCGGTACACAGTCGGAGGCATTCACATAGAGTCATATTTTGTTCTAAGCATTGAGTTGTAATTTTCGAGTTGTAAGTAAATATAAGTGTGATGATAATCATTATTAGAGCATTTTCCCATGTGAGGAAATAAAAAAAAGAGGCCAAAGAAGCCATAAGGAAAAGAGGCCAAAGAAGCCAATCAAAAAAATGAGAGAAAAAGAGAGACGGGGCAATGTTACTATCCTTTTTCCACACTTGTGCTTCGTAGTAGCACCATGATCTTCATGTTAGAGAGTCTCTTATTTTGTCACTTTCATATACTATTGGGCTTTTTTCATTATAGAACTTGGCTTGTATATTCCAAAGATGGGCTTCCTCAAATGCCCTAGGTCTTCATGAGCAAGCAAGTTGGATGCACACCCATTTAGTTTTTTTGAGCTTTCATACACTTATAGCTCTAGTGCATCCATTGCATGAAAATCCCTACTCCCTCACATTGATATTTATTGATGGGCCTCTCCATAGCCCATTGATACGCCTAGTTGATGTGAGACTATCTGCTCTTTTTTTTCTTGTCCACAACCACCATTCTATTCCACCTATAGTGCTATGTCCATGGCTCACGCTCATGTATTGTGTGAAAGTTAAAAAAGTTTGAGAATACTAAAGTATGAAACAATTGCTTGGTTGAAACCGGGGTTGTGCATGATTTGAATATTTTATGTGACGGAGATGGAGCATAGCCAAACTATATGATTTTGTAGGGATAAGCTTTCTTTGGCCATGTTATTTCAAGAAGACATAATTGCTTTATTAGTATGCTTGAAGTAATTATTATTTTTATGTGAATATTAAACTTTTGTTTTGAATTTTCGAATCTGAACATTCATGCCACAATAAAGAAAAGAACATGGATAAACATGTTAGGTAGCATTCCACATAAAAATTCTTTCTTTTATCATTTACCTACTCGAGGACGAGCAGTAATTAAGCTTGGGGATGCTTGATGCGTCTCCAACGTATCTATAATTTTTGATTGTTCCATGCTATTATATTATCTATTTTGGATGTTTAATAGGCATTTATATGCTATTTTATATTATTTTTAGGACTAACCTATTAACCGAGAGCCCATTGCCAGTTTTTGTTTTTTTTTTGCCTATTTTAGAGTTTCACAGAAAAGGAATACCAAACGTAGTCCAAACGGAATGAAACCTTCTCGATGATCTTTCTTGGACCGAAAGGAAACCAGAAGACTTGGAGATGAAGTCGGTGACACAATGAGGCGTGATAACCCACAAGTATAGGGGATCAATTGTAGCCTCTTTCGATAAGTAAGAGTGTCGAACCCAACGAGGAGCTAAAGGTAGAACAAATATTCCCTCAAGTTCTATTGACCACCGATACAACTCTACGCACGCTTAACGTTAGCTTTACCTAAAACAAGTATGAAACTAGAAGGACTTTGTAGGTGTTGGTGGATAGGTTTACAAGAATATAAAGAGCACGTAAATAAAAACTAGGGGCTGTTTAGATAAAGACGCAATAAAGTTAGTATAGCGAGTGTGGAAAAGTGGTGGTAGGAGTTGTGAAATTGTCCCTAAGCAATTGACTACTTTACTAGACCAATAGCAATTTTTATATGGGAGAGGCCACTGCTAGCATGTCATCCCTGACTTGGAATTCTATGCACTTATGATTGGAACTATTAGCAAGCATCTGCAACTACCAACGTTCATTAAGGTAAAACCCAACCATAGCATTAAGATATATTGGTCCCCCTTCGATCCCGTATGCATCAATTTCTATGCTAGGTTGAAGCTTCTGTCACTCTTGCCCTCCAATACATAGTCCTATCAACATACAACTAACCCTATGGTGTGGTCCACACGTGTGCTCATATGATGGGCACTAAAGGAAAACAACATAACCACATGCAAATTAAACTAATTATAGAAATTCACCAATTACCGATAGGACAACGAAAATCTACTCAGCCATCACACGATGGCAACACATCATTGGATAATAATATGAAGCATAAAGCACCATCTTCAAGTAGACAGTACATCGGGTTGTGGGAGAGTGGACCCCTGTAGATAGATGAGGGAAGGTGATGGAGATGTTGGGGAAGATGACAGAGGTGTTGGTGTAGGTCACAATGATGATGATGATGGCCCCGGCAGCATTCCAGCGCCACCGGGAGAGAGGGGGAGAGTGCCCCCCTTCTTCTTCTTCTTCTTCCTTGACCTTCTCCCTAGATGGGAGAAGGGTTTCCCCTCTAGTACATGGTCTCCATGGCATGGGAGGGGCGAGAGCCCCTCCAAGATTGGATCTATATCTCTGTCTCTCTCTGTTTTTGCGTTTCTCGGTGTTCCAAATTCTGGCCTTTCATCGTTTCTTATATTACCGGAGATCCGTAACTCTGATTGGGCTAAATTTTGGACACGATCTATATCCAGATATTAGCTTTCTTGCGGCAAAAGAAGGGCACCAACCGCCTTACGGGGTGGCCATGAGGGCCCAGGGCACGCCTGACCGCCTGGGGCGTGCCCCCCTGCCTCGTGGCCCCCTCAAGCGTTGTCTCGCGTTGATTCTTCTTCCCAAAAATCATAAATATTCCCAAAAAATAAATCTCCGTCAGTTTTTATCCCGTTTGGACTCCCTTTGATATGGGTTTTCTACGAAACAAAAAACATGCAACAAACAGGAACTGGCACTAGGCACTGGATCAATATGTTAGTCCCAAAAATAGTATAAAAAGTTGCCAAAAGTATGTAAGTTGTAGAATATTTGCATGGAACAATCAAAAATTATAGATACGACGGAGACGTATCAGCATCCCTAAGCTTAATTCTTGCTCGTCCTCGAGTAGGTAAATGATAAAAAAGATAATTTTTGATGTGGAATGCTGATACGTCTCCGTCGTATCTATAATTTTTGATTGTTCCATGCCAATATTCTTCAACTTTCATATACTTTTGGCAACTTTTTATACTATTTTTTGGGACTAACATATTGATCCAGCGCCCAGTGCCAGTTCCTGTATGTTGCATGTTTTATGTTTCGCAGAAAACCCATATCAAACGGAGTCCAAATGGGATAAAAACGGATGGAGAATCATTTTGGAATATTTGTGATTTTTGGGAGGAAGAATCAACACGAGACGATGCCCGAGGTGACCACGAGATAGGGGCCCACGCCCACTTAAAGTGGGCGCACGCCACACCCTTGTGGGCCACCCGTAAGGCGGTTGATGCCCTTCTTTCGCCGCAAGAAAGCTAATTTTTGGAAAATGATCTGGGCGAAGGTTTCAATCCAATCGGAGTTACAGATCTCCAGATATAAAGGAAACGGTGCCAGGGCAGAATCTGAGAACGCAGAAACAGAGAGATAGATCCAATCACGGAGGGGCTCTCGCCCCTCCCAAGCCATGGGAGCTAAGGACCAGAGGGGAAACCCTTCTCCCATCTAGGGAGGAGGTCAAGGAAGAAGAAGAAGAAGGGGGGCCCTCTCCCCCTTGCTTCCGGTGGCGCTGGAGTGCTGCCGGGGGCCATCATCATCACTGCTATCTTCACCAACACCTCCGTCATCTTCACCAACATCTCCATCACCTTTCCGCATCTATATTCAGCGGTCCACTCTCCCGCAACCCGCTGTACCCTCTACTTGAACATGGTGCTTTATGCTTCATATTATTTTCCAATGATGTGTTGCCATCCTATGATGTCTGAGTAGATTTCCGTTGTCCTATTGGTGATTGATGAATTGCTATGATTGGTTTGAGTTGCATGTTTTATTATTGGTGCTGTCCTATTGTGCCCTCCGTGTCGCGCAAGCGTGAGGTATCCCCGCTGTAGGGTTTGCAATATGTTTATGATTTGCTTATGGTGGGTGGCGTGAGTGACAGAAGCACAGACCCGAGTAAGTAGGTTGTTTGCATATGGGATAGAGGGGACTTGATACTTTAATGCTATGGTTGGGTTTTACCTTAATGAATCTTTAGTAGTTGCGGATGCTTGCTAGAGTTCCAATCATAAGTGCATATGATCCAAGTAGAGAAAGTATGTTAGCTTATGCCTCTCCCTCAAATAGAATTGCAATAGTGATTACCGGTCTAGTAACATAGTAAATTGCTTAGGGACAATTCCACAACTCCTACCACCACTTTTCCACACTCGCTATATTTAGTTTCTTGCATCTTTATCTAACCAACCCCTAGCTTTTATTTACGTGTTCTTTATTATCTTGCAAACCTATCCAACAACACCTACAAAGTACTTCTAGTTTCATACTTGTTCTAGGTAAAGCAAACGTCAAGCGTGCGTAGAGTCGTATCAGTGGCAGATAGGACTTGAGAGAATATTTGTTCTACCTTTAGCTCCTCATTGAGTTCGACACTCTTACTTATCAAAAGAGGCTACATTGATCATGTATACTTGCGGGTTATCAAGACCTTTTTCTGGCGCCGTTGCCGGGGAGCCATAGCATGGGGTGAATATTCTCGTGTGTGCTTGTTTGCTTTATCACTAAGTAATTTTGATTTGTTGTTCTGAGTTGTTCTTTATCTTTAGTTATGGATATGGAACACGAAATACCAAAAAAATTAGGTGTACTTGCTACTCATAGAGATGGGGTAACTCCTAAAACCCCCGATGCTCATTATGTTCAAGATATTATTTGCTACTTTGATAATCTTGAGAAAACCCCATACAACTTTATAATGGGAGACATGTTGGATCAACGTGAATACTTTAGGGATTATCGCTCGACACAAAAATGGAAACTATTATGGGATCAATTTATTATGTTGCGTTGGTATGCCCGGGATCTATGCTTGAGATATGATATTACTTGTTGCTCTAGGATGAAGGCTCCACACCTTCCCTTTTCATGCAAATTCAATGATAATGAAACCTTAGCTTCTTATGCTAATGGTATATATGATTACTATGATGTGGAACAAATAGAAGAATTTTTTGCTTTTATGGGTGCTTATGAGATTGAATCTATGTTTAAAGCATTTGACGATTTTGATGATTCAGTTTATAGGCCTGAAAATCTTGCTATACTTAGATATTGCTATGAAAATTATGAATACAATTACTATATTAATGCATTTATTGAGAAAGTCTCCGCTGTCCAAGAAGAGACTAATATTTTGCAGGAAGCTATGGAAGAAGAAATTGATGAAATTGTGAGCTCATTGGATGAAAAAGATGATGAGGAGAGCGAAGAACAAAAGGAGGAAGAGCGGATTGATCACCCGTGCCCACTTTCTAATGAGAGTAACTCTTCAACTCATACATTGTTTAATTCCCCTTCGTGCTTACCGAAGGATGATTGCTATGATGATTGTTACGATCCCGTTGATTCTCTTGAAATATCCATTTTTGATGATGCTTGCTATGCTTGTGGCAAGATGCCAATATGAATTATGCTTATGGAGATGAACTTGCTATAGTTCCTTATGTTAAACATGAAATTGTTGCTATTGCACCCACGCATGATAGTCCTATTATCTTTTTGAATTCTCCCAACTACACTATATCGGAGAAGTTTGTGCTTATTAAGGATTATACTGATGGGTTGCGTTTTACTACTACACATGATGATTTTGATAGATATAATATGCATGTGTTTGCTGCTCCTACTTGCAATTATTATGAGAGAGGAACTACATCTCCACCTCTATATGTTTCCAATACAATAGAATTGTAAGAAACTATTTATACTATGCATTGGCCTTTACTTGGTGTGCATGAATTGTTCTTTTATGATATGCTGATGCATAGGAAGAGAGTTAGACTTCGTTGTTGCATGATATATGTTACTTTGTGCTCACTACTAAATTACAAATCATTGTTAATTGAAATTGGCTTTGATATACCTCGGGATCCGGGTGGATTCATTACTTGAGCACTATATGCCTAGCTTAATGGCTTTAAAGAAAGCGCTGCCAGGGAGACAACCCGGAAGTTTTAGAGACCCATTCATTTCAGTTGAGTGCTTTCATATAGTTTAAAAACAAAAAAAATAAAGAGGGGAACCTAAAACTTTTCAAAAAGGAAAGTGAAAGTGAGAAAGACAAGCATTTTTGAAGTGGGAGCTAGCCTTGAACTTTGTTCATGCTCACGGAAACTTTGTGAATCTTAATTACAGAAACTTTTCAACAAAAATAATTATCCCCTTGTATAATTCCATTGTATTATAAAAATAATGTGCCAAGGTTTGCCTTTAGGATGTTTACAATGCTTGTTGGTTTGTACGGTGCAGGACAGAAACTTTGGCTGTAGTGCGCGATTTTACATTTTTAACTGGAACGTCAAACGGTTCTGATTATCTTTGCACTGTCTTGCTATACAACTTGTTTACTTTTCCGAATTTTTGTAGAATTTTGGGGTACCAGAAGTATGGTGGATGTTCACATTCCTACAGACTGTTCTGTTTTTGATAGATTCTGTTTTTGATGCATAGTTTGCTTGTTTTGATGAACCTATCAATTTATATTAGTGGATTAAGCCATGTAAAAGTTATATTACAGTAGACACAATGTGAAAACAAAATATGAATTGGTTTTCTACATTACTTAGAGTGGTGATTTGCTTTATTATACTAACGGGTCTTACCGAGTTTTCTGTTGAAGTTTTGTGTGGATGAAGTGTCTAATCGAGGATGTCTTGATATGAGGAAAAGGAAGAGAGGCAAGAGCTCAAGCTTGGGGATGCCCGAGGCACCCCAAGTAAATATTCAAGGAGACTCAAGTGTCTAAGCTTGGGGATGCCCCGGAAGGCATCCCCTCTTTCTTCAACAAGTATCGGTATGTTTTCAGATTCGTTTCGTTCATGCATTATGTGCAAGTCTTGGAGCGTCTTTTGCATTTAGTTTTCACTTTTGTTTTATGCACCATGCTGGTATGAGATAGTCCTTGGTTGATTTATAGAATGCTCATTGCACTTCACTTAAATCTTTTGAGTATGGCTTTATAGAATGCTTTATGTGCTTCACTTATATCATTTGAAGTTTGGATTGCCTGTTTCTCTTCACATAGAAAACTGCCATTTGTAGAGTGTTCTTTTGCTTCACTTATATTTGTTAGAGTGTGGGCATATCTTTTGTACAAAGAATTAAACTCTCTTGATTCACTTATATCTATTTAGAGAGATGACAGGAATTGGTCAATCACATGGTTAGTCATAAAATCCTACATAAACTTGTAGATCATTGAATATGATATGTTTGATTCCTTGCAATAGTTTTGCGATATAAAGATGGTGATGTTAGAGTCATGCTAGTGGGTGGTTGTGGATTGTAGAGACACTTGTGTTGAGGTTTGCAAGTCTCGTAGCATGCACGTATGGTAACTGTTGTGTGACAAATTTGAAGCATGGGGTGTTTCTTTGATTGTCTTCCTTATGAGTGGCGGTCGGGGACGAGTGATGGTCTTTTCCTACCAATATATCCCCCTAGGGGCATGCGTAGTAGTACTTTGCTTCGAGGGCTAATAAACTTTTGCAATAAGTATATGAGTTCTTTATGATTAATGTGAGTCCATGGATTATATGCACTTTTACCTTTCCATCATTGCTAGCCTCTTCAGTACCGTACATTGCCCTTTCTCACTTCGAGAGTTGGTGCAAACTTCGCCGGTGCATACAAACCCCGTGATATGATACGCTCTATCACACATAAGCCTCCTTATATCTTCCTCAAAACAGCCACCATACCTACCTATCATGGCATTTCCATAGTCATTCCGAGATATATTGCCATGCAACTTCCATCATCATCATATACATGACTTGAGAATTTATTTCCATATTGCTTTGCATGATCGTAAGATAGCTAGCATGATGTTTTCATGGCTTGTCCATTTTTTGATGTCATTGCTATGCTAGATCATTGCACATCCCGGTACACCATCGGAAGCATTCATATAGAGTAATATCTTTGTTCTAGTATCAAGTTGTAATATTGACTTGTAAGTAAATAAAAGTGTGATGATCATCATTATAAAGCATTGCCCCATGAAAAAAGGGAAAAAAGGGGGAAAAGGAAAGGCCAAAGAAGCCTAAATAAAAAAGGGGTCCAAAGAAGCCCGCAAAAAGAAAAAAAGAAAAAAAAGAAAAGGGGCAATGTTACTATCCTTTTTCCACACTTGTGCTTCAAAGTAGCACCATGTTCTTCATATAGAGAGTCTCTTATGTTGTCACTTTCATATACTAGTGGGAATTTTTATTATAGAACTTGGCTTGTATATTCCTACAATGGGCTTCCTCAAATGCCCTAGGTCTTCGTGAGCAAGCAAGTTGGATGCACACCCACTAGTTTCTTTTGTTGAGCTTTCATTCATTTATAGCTCTAGTGCATCAGTTGCATGGCAATCCCTACTCCTCGCATTGGCATCAATTGATGGGCATCTCCATAGCCCGTTGATTAGCCGCGTCGACATGAGACTTTCTCCTTTTTTGTCTTCTCCACATAACCCCCACCATCATATTCTATTCCACCTATAGTGCTATATCCATGGCTTGCGTTCATGTATTGCGTGAGGGTTGAAAAACCTGAAGCGTGTTAAAAAGTATGAACCAATTGCTCGGCTTGTCATCGGGGTTGTGGATGATGGGGGCATTTTGTGTGACGAAAATGAAGCATGGCAAAACTATATGATTTTGTAGGGATAAGCTTGCTTTTGCCTTGTTGTTTTGAAAAGACATGATTGCTTTGTTGGTACGCTCGAAGTATTATTGTTTTTTATGTCAAATGATAGACTATTGTTTTCAATCACTCATGTCTTAATATTCATGCCATGATTAGATTACATGATCAAGATTGTGCTAGGTAGCATTCCACATCAAAAATTATCTTTTTTATCATTTACCTACTCAAGGACGAGTAGGAATTAAGCTTGGGGATGCTGATACGTCTCCGTCGTATCTATAATTTTTGATTGTTCCATGCCAATATTCTTCAACTTTCATATACTTTTGGCAACTTTTTATACTATTTTTTGGGACTAACATATTGATCCAGTGCCCAGTGCCAGTTCCTGTATGTTGCATGTTTTATGTTTCACAAAAAACCCATATCAAACGGAGTCCAAACGGGATAAAAATGGATGGAGAATTATTTTGGAATATTTGTGATTTTTGGGAGGAAGAATCAACGTGAGACGATGCCCGAGGTGGCCACGAGATAGGGGCCCATGCCCACTTAAAGTGGGCACGCCCCCCACCCTCGAGGGCCACCCGTAAGGCGGTTGATGCCCTTCTTTGGCCGCAAGAAAGCTAATTTTTGGAAAACGATCTGGGCGAAGGTTTCAATCCAATCGGAGTTATGGATCTCCAGATATAAAGGAAACGGTGCCAGGGCAGAATCTAAGAACACAGAAACAGAGAAATATATCCAATCTCGGAGGGGCTCTCGCCCCTCCCAAGCCATGGGAGCCAAGGACCAGAGGGGAAACCCTTCTCCCATCTAGGGAGGAGGTCAAGGAAGAAGAAGAAGAAGAAGAAGGGGGCCCTCTCCCCCTTGCTTTCGGTGGCGTCGGGGCGCTGCCGGGGGCCATCATCATCACCACGATCTTCACCAACACCTCCGCCATCTTCACTAACATCTCCATCACCTTCCCCCATCTATATTCAGCGGTCCACTCTCCCGCAACCCACTGTACCCTCTACTTGAACATGGTGCTTTATGCTTCATATTATTTTCCAATGATGTGTTGCCATCCTATGATGTCTGAGTAGATTTCCGTTGTCCTATTGGTGATTGATGAATTGCTATGATTGGTTTGAGTTGCATGTTTTATTATTGGTGCTGTCCTATTGTGCCCTCCGTGTCGCGCAAGTGTGAGGGATCCCTGCTGGAGGGTTTGCAATATGATTATGATTTGCTTATGGTGGGTGGCGTGAGTGACAGAAGCACATACTCGAGTAAGTAGGTTGTTTGCGTATGGGATAGAGGGGACTTGATACTTTAATGCTATGGTTGGGTTTTACCTTAATGAATCTTTAGTAGTTGCGGATGCTTGCTAGAGTTCCAATCATAAGTGCATATGATCCAAGTAGAGAAAGTATGTTAGCTTATGCCTCTCCCTCAAATAGAATTGCAATAGTGATAACCGGTCTAGTAAGGTAGTCAATTGCTTAGGACAATTACTCCTACCACCACTTTTTCACACTCGCTATATTTACTTTCGTGCATCTTTATCTAAACAGCCCCTAGCTTTTATTTACGTGTTCTTTATTATCTTGCAAACCTATCCAACAATACCTAGAAAGTACTTCTAGTTTCATACTTGTTCTAGGTAAAGCGAACGTCAAGCGTGCGTAGAGTCGTATCAGTGGCAGATAGGACTTGAGAGAATATTTGTTCTACCTTTAGCTCCTCGTTGGGTTCGACACTCTTACTTATCGAAAGAGGCTACATTGATCCTGTATACTTGCGGGTTATCAAATGCTACCTAGCATAATCTTGATCATGTAATCTAATCATGGCATGAATATTAAGACATAAGTGATTCAAAGCAATAGTCTATAATTTGACATAAAGACATCAATACTCAGGCATCCCAACGTGGGGCGTCGACAACAGCCCAGAGCGGCGCTCCCAAGACAAGCCCCTGGCCAAATCGTGAGTACTCAAAAACTCATACACATTCATATATCCGGCCTCTCTACTTCATAGTCTTAATATGTTGAATCATGCATTTGCAGTCTGGTTCGGTCCGACCTTGAGTGATCCTCATCTTCGGGGGGTTCGCTAGAACAGAAGGCGATGGACAGCGAGTCCCTTCCGGCGGCCTCCTCTCCCAAGGCCCTGGATGACAGCGAGGTGTTGTCCCAAAGGATCCTAGGCCAGGGAGAGACTCAGGAGGCCGTCAGGACGGCGCCGGAGGGTGAAACCTTGGCCGCCGGACACATGGGGGAGAAAATCCCCATGGATACTGGCGATGGGAGCCATATCCAATTCAGCCCCCAGCAGAATACAATTTCGGAGACCCATAAGGCTCCGGAAACAGGCAAGCAGCCTCTTTCGAAAGAAGGAGGTGCGCCCATTCCACCGGTGACCTCTGTCCATTCAGAGGCACCATATACTCTAATGGAAGCGCTGTGAAGTGCTTCCATTGTTGAGGAACACCGTACCCTTATGGGTACGGTGGTTGAGAGGATACAGTCCATGAAGAGCGGACTAACTGAAGCCTGCACAAGCCTTCTGATGGGCTTTGAGGTAAGCAATGCAATTATGTAAAAAGACTATCACAGTATAGTCAGGAGCCCCTGAGACACTGTCCGGTGTTCGAAAAGAAAAGCCGGATAGAGGATCAAACAATTTTCGCAGGAGACTAACCAGATGAGTCAATGTGAACAAACAGGCGTCATTACTGGCTGCGACCTCTCATACTGTTGAGGTCTCCGGACTGAAGCAGAGTCTGGAGCGGGCCGAGGAAGAGCTCAGCCGCGTGAAAAAGCAGCTAGAGGAAAAACAAGGTATGTAATGACCTTCTATATATCAGAAAGGATAGATGATTTGTAATGACTATAGTGCCATTTTATTTGTAGGAGCGGCGGCCGAGGTGGATGCTCTCAAGAAGGCGTCGGCCGAGGCCGAGGAGAGAGAAGCCAAGGAACAAGCCGCCAGTGAAAAGCATGAGGCCAGGGTCAGTGAGGTCCAGCAGGAGCTCCAGGACGCTGCCAAGAAATGCGAGTCCTTGGAGCAAAACATTACGGATCAAGAGTCCAAACTTGCCAAGGCCCACCAAAGCGCACACGATGCCCTGTTTGAAGCCCAGGGCACCCTCCAGAAAATCCAGGAGGCCAGAAAAATCGCGGCGGGTAAGGCCTTTATTATGCATAGAAAATATGTGAAGAAAAGGTTCCTCTTACTAACCCGGATTTGGAGTTCTCCAGGGGCATTTGCGGATCTGCCGCACAACATTTCAAACGCTGCGGAGTTCTTCCGAGCCAAAGAGGGGAGCTCTACGGAGAAGCTGTTTTGGTCGCAATATCTTGCGCCAGAACATCTGGTGCCCTTTAACGATCAGCTAAAACAGTTGGTCGAACTGCATAGGGTGGCCGAACTAGCCATGAAGGATTTAATAATCCGGCTATGGCCTTCCGAAGCTATACCCAGAAGCTATTTCAGGCTCGTGAAGCGGCTGGTCAATGCTTGCCCTCGGCTTGATGCCATCAAGCGGTCGGTCTGCATCGAGGGCGCGCAAATGGCCTTCGCCCGAGTCTAAATGCACTGGGCGAAGATGGACGCCATGAATCTTATGACCGAGGGACCGCCCGCGGGCAAGGAGCACCGCATGCCCGAGCAATAATTTGAAGATGTCCTGGAGGGATCCCGCATTGTGGCGGAGCAATGTGCTAAGGATGTTATTTTTGAATGAATACATTCATGTTATCCTGTCATGTAGTATGAAACAAGATCGTGATGTAATATAATGCTTGTTATTTAAAATTTTACCTCTTGTGTGGTCATTTTGTTAAATCTGAGAGTTGGCCAGTCGTCGGCTTTCGCCCCCATGTAGGTAGTATGGGGTTGTTCGGGATGAATCTAAACACTCTTTATTCTAAAGTTTGGTCCTTAAAGGAGGTGTTTAGTGCAACGAACCAGGAAATCAGACTATGTGGCTTTATCACCCTCACTTAGCCATAGGAGTTTGACAATAAAAATTTAGGCGCAACCCCTAGTATCCGTAAGTCCGAACTCGGGATGCTGTAAACACCTGATCGGATAAAACCGATTCATCGCATAATGCAGAAAAAAATCATAAATGATTTGTAACCTCTCGAACAGCTGACCGGCTCACGCTGCATCATGACAATCAGTTTTTGGCTTTCTCTACTAAGGTGCTCATCCGGATGAACCAGGACACAATCGCAGTAGTTCTCCCTTTACTACCCTAGCCGATATAGCGGAACGTAAGGTAGTAAGCACAGGAGCCGGGCAACCCAACTATTGACCAAAGACATGATTCGGAGCCAATGCATATAATGCTATAATTCGGGGTGCCGAACTGTACTGTAAAAAGTGTTCAGACTTTGTTGCCATAGTATGGAGCATAATAAAGCCCCTCGCGAATTGAGGGAGTTCCGGACTAGGGGGTGTCCGGATAGCCGAACTATCATGATCGGCCGGACTCCAAGACTATGAAGATACAAGATTGAAGACTTCGTCCCGTGTCCGGATGGGACTTTCCTTGGCGTGGAAGGCAAGCTTGGCGATACGGATATGTAGATTTCCTACCGTTGTAACCGACTCTGTGTAACCCTAGCCCTCTCCGGTGTCTATATAAACCGGATGGCTTTAGTCCATAGGACGAACAACAATCATACCGTAGGCTAGCTTCTAGGGTTTAGCCTCCTTGATCTCGTGGTAGATCCACTCTTGTAACACACATCATCAATATTAATCAAGCAGGATGTAGGGTTTTACCTCCATCAAGAGGGCCCGAACCTGGGTAAAACATCGTGTCCCTTGTCTCCTGTTACCATCCGCCTGGACGCACAGTTCGGGACCCCCTACCCGAGATCCGCCGGTTTTGACACCGACATTGGTGCTTTCATTGAGAGTTCCTCTGTGTCGTCACCAATAGGCTCGATGGGTTCTTCGATCATCATCAACGACGCAGTCCAGGGTGAGACCTTCCTCCCTGGACAGATCTTCGTATTCGGCGGCTTTGCACTGCGGGCCAACTCGCTTGGCCATCTGGAGCAGATCGAAAGCTACGCCCCTGGCCGTCAGGTCAGATTTGGAAGCTTAAACTTCACGGCGGATATCCGCGGGGACTTGATCTTCGATGGATTTGAGCCACAGCCGAGCATGCCACACTGTCACGGCAAGCATGATTTAGCTCTGCAGCCGGACAGTACCCTGGAGGCCGCACTCGAACCCGCTCTGATCTTCAATTCGGAGCCGGCTGCGCAGGTCGAGGACGGATGGCTAGACACCGCCTCGGGAACTGCAACCTCTACGGCGATAGAGCCGAACAATGACCTTGTCCCTCATGAAGCTTGTGACTCCGAGGTGTCGGACTCCTTGCCGGACTCCGAACCTCCCGCTCCCCCTCCGATCGAATCCAATTGGGCGCCGATCATGGAGTTCACCGCAGCGGACATCTTTCAACACTCACCTTTCGGCGACATCTTGAGTTCGCTAAAGTATCTCTCGTTATCAGGAGAGCCCTGGCCGGACTGTGGTCAGGACGGTTGGGATGCGGACGACAAAGAAATTCAAAGCCCACCCACCACCCACTTGGTAGCCGCTGTCGACGATCTAACCGACATGCTAGACTACGACTCTGAAGACATCGACGGTATGGACGACGATGCCGGAGACGACCAAGAACCAGCACCGACCAGGCACTGGAAAGCCACCTCATCATATGACATATACATGGTGGATATCCCAAAGGATGGGAATGGCGAAGGAACAGAGGAGGATGACCCCTCCAAGAAACAGCCCAAGCACCGGCGTCAGCGGCGCCGCTCTAAATCCCGCCACAACAAGAATGAAGATTCCGGCACCGGAGATAATAATACACCCGACAGCACTGAAGACAACCCACTCCAGCAAGATCCAGCGCAGGAGGACGGAGACGCCAGCCCTCATGAGAGAGCGGCAGAAGAAGAGGTAGAGGATTATATGCCTCCCTCCGGAGACGAGGCAAGCCTCGACGACGATGAATTTGTCATGCCTGAGGATCCCGTCGAACAAGAGCGTTTTAAACGCAGGCTTATGGCCACAGCGAACAGCCTCAAGAAAAAGCAGCAACAGCTTAGAGCTGATCAAGATATGCTAGCCGACAGATGGACTGAAGTCCTCGCGGCCGAAGAGCATGAGCTCGAACGCCCCTCCAAAAGCTACCCTAAATGCAAGTTGCTCCCCCAATTAGAGGAGGAAGCGTATGAACCCGCATCACTAGGAGACAATACAGCTGACCGACCACCCCGTGGTCGTGACAGAGAGGCCTCTAGGCCCTTCACTAGACCTATACCCCGGCATCGCTCGAAAAGCACAAGGCCACAGGGGAACGCTCCGGACTCGTGAGATATATTGGAGGATAAGGCAAGACAATCAAGATCGATCTATGGATCGTGTGGGCGCCCCACGGTACATGACGACAGCTGTCGCGCCGGACACAGTAAGTCCGGCCGGGTCGAACAAAACAGGCAAAGTTCTTTTGAGCTCCGTCGTGACATCGCCCAGTACAGAGGCGCCGCACACCCACTATGCTTCACAGATGAAGTAATGGATCATCAAATCCCCGAAGGGTTTAAACCCGTGAATATCGAATCTTACGGTGGCACAACAGACCCTGCGGTTTGGATCAAAGACTATCTTCTTCACATCCACATGGCCCGCGGTGACAATCTTCACGCCATCAAATATCTCCCCCTCAAGCTTAAAGGACCAGCCCGGCATTGGCTTAACAGCTTGCCAGCAGAGTCAATTGGGAGTTGGGAAGACTTGGAAGCCGCATTCCTCGATAACTTCCAAGGCACGTATGTGCGACCACCAGACGCTGATGACCTAAGCCACATAATTCAGCAGCCAGACGAATCGGCCAGACAATTCTGGACACGGTTCTTAATCAAGAAAAAACGAATCGTCGACTGTCCGAATGCGGAGGCCCTCGCGGCCTTCAAGCATAGCATCCGCGACGAGTGACTTGCCCGGCACCTGGGACAGGAAAAGCCGAAATCCATGGCAGCCCTCACATCACTGATGACCCGCTTCTACGCGGATGAGGATAGCTGGCTAGCACGCAGCAACAACCTCAGCAAACATTCTGGCAGTCCGGATTTCAAGGACCGAAACGACAGGTCGCGTCGTAACAAAAACAAGCGCCGCATCAACGGCGACAATAGTGAGGATACGGCAGTCAATGCCGGATTCAGAGGCTCTAAACCCGGTCAGCGGAAAAAGCCATTCAAAAGAACTGCTCCGCGTCCATCCAATTTGGACCGAATACTCGACCGCTTGTGCCAGATACACGGCACCCCCGAAAAGCCAGCTAACCACACCAATAGGGACTGTTGGGTATTCAAGCAGGCAGGCAAGTTAATTGCTGAAAACAATGACAAGGGGCTGCATAGCGACGACGAGGAAGAGACCCGACCGCCGAACAATAGAGGACAGAAGGGTTTCCCCCCACAGGTGCGGACGGTGAACATGATATACGCAACGCACATACCTAAAAGGGAGCGGAAGCGTGCACTCAGGGATGTATACGCGATGGAGCCAGTCGCCCCGAAGTTCAATCCATGGTCCTCCTGCCCGATCACTTTTGACCGAAGGGACAACCCCACCAGCATCCGCCACGGCGGATTCGCCGCATTGGTCTTAGACCCAATCGTCGATGGATTTCACCTCACCAGAGTCCTGATGGACGGCGGCAGCAGCCTGAACCTGCTCTATCAGGATACAGTGCGCAAAATGGGCATAGACCCCTCAAGGATTAAACCTACCAAGATGACCTTTAAAGGCGTCATACCAGGTGTAGAAGCCAATTGTACAGTCTCAGTTACACTAGAAGTGGTCTTCGGATCCCTGGATAACTTCCGAAGCGAGGAGTTAATCTTCGACATAGTCCCGTTCCGCAACGGCTATCATGCCTTGCTCAGACGTACCGCGTTTGCAAAATTCAACGCGGTGTCGCACTACGCATACCTCAAGCTCAAGATGCCAGGCCCTCAAGGAGTCATCACGGTCAACGGAAACACTGAACGTTCTCTCCGAACGGAGGAACACGCAGCGGCTCTCGCGGCAGAAGTGCAATGCAGCCTCTTAAGGCAGTTCTCGAGTCCGGCCGTTAAGCGGCCGGACATAGCTAAGCGCGCCCGGAGTAACCTACAACAAGACCACCTGGCACGTTCCGAGCACGCGTAGCAGTGCGGCCCCAACCCCAGCCCCTGCAAAATGTCAAAGCAGGTCCTTCGCGTACACCATTACGCTCTGAAGATACCATGGGCATGGGGAGAGGGGCACGACCACGATAAGCCTAGACTGCGGCTCAACCACACCAGGGGCTCTCAAGTGTGTCGTTCTTTTTTCTTTTTACCTTTTATTTTTTACCCACATGACTCCATTCGTCAGAGGCCCTGTCCGGCAGCAGACCTGCCGAACTCATGATGCAACAGCCACGGAAGGATAAAGGCTACAACAAATATACAGGTGGTCTCCATTACGAGCATTTTTATACACCAATCCGCAGCCTACCCCTGGAGGGGGACATGTTTAACAGTCCCATCCCTTGCTTATCGCACCATTTGTATCGTTCTGCACTTATAGCAGTCTTTCTTAAATAAACAATGCAGCACCTTTTTGCTTATAATTGCATTTTCTTTTTATACATATGTTCATTTATGGCATGTCGCATCCGTACACTTTGGTACGGCTAAAATACACCAGGGGCTTATGTTTCCCGCATCATGGTGTGCTAAGTCCGAGCACTTTCACAAGTGCGGCACCCCGAACTTATAGCACTATATGCATCGGCTCCGAATCATGTCTTGGGTCAATAGTTGGGTTTGCCCGGCTCCCATGTTTTGGTACCTTATGTTCCGTTGTATCGGCTAAGGTAGCACTGGGAGAACCACTGCGATTGCGCCCCAGTTGAGCTGGGTTAACGCCTCGGTGGAGAAAGCTAAAACTGACCGTCATGATGAGGTGAGAGCCGGTCGCTGTTCGAAGAGGTTTTTTGCGAGTCCTTAAAGACTTATGCCGCTTAGAGTGAAGAGCCGGATCTTGTCTGGCCCAGGCATGGATAGCGCCCCAAATTCGGCCTTCCGAAGACTAGGGCTTCGCCGAAATTTAAAATTATAGAATTCTATGGCTAAGTGAGAGTGTTCAAGCATTATAAGTCCGGTTGCCTTGTTCGCTGTGTTGAGCGCCTCCCTAGATGGACCCAAAAATGGGAACAAGAGTGCTCAAGTTTATCCCAAACACCCCAGCACTCGTGGCATGGGGGCTGAAGCCGACGACTTGCCATCTCTCAGATTTGATAAACAGCCGCACATAAGGTAATATTTTAAATTAACAAGCGTTTCTTAGCGCATATGAACTAAGTTTTCAGCGCGCAGGATAACAAAATGCGAGCCTACTCAAAAATTACATCTTTGGAGCACTCCCCCGCAATAGTGCGGGCGCCCTTCAGCACACTCTTATAATACATCTCGGGCGTGCGATGCTCCTTGCCCTCTGGTGGCGGGTCCGTCACAAGCTTCTGGGCATCCATCTTGCCCCAGTGCACCTTTGCGCGGGCAAGGGCCCGACGGGCATCCTCAATACAGGCGGAGTGCTTGATGACTTCAACCCATGGGCACGCATCCACCAGCCGCCGCACCAGGCCGAAGTAGCTCCCAGGCATGGCCTCCTTAGGCCACAGCCGAACTATGAGGCCCTTCATGGCCTGTTCGGCCGCCTTGTGGAGCTCGACCAGCTGCTTCAGCTGGTCGCTAAGGGGCACCGGATGTTCGGCCTCAGCATACTGAGACCAGAAGACCTTCTCCGTCGAGCTCCCCTCCTCGGCCCGGTAGAATGCGGCAGCATCGGACACGCTGTGAGGAAGATCTGCGAACGCTCATGGAGAGCTCCGAATTCGGGTAAGCAACAGGTAATTAACACTCACATGCTTACTTTGCATGAAAAATGCCTTACCCGCTGCTATTTTCTTCACCGCCTCAATCTCCTGGAGGGCCTTGTAGGCTTCAGTCTTAGCGGCTTTGGCACTCTCAAAAGCCGTTGCAAGCTCAGACTCTCGAGTCTTCGAGTCACGCTCCAGGCTCTCATGTTTTTTCACGAGATCCTGGAGCTCTTGCTGTACCTCCGCCACCCGCGCATCCTGCTTCTCTCGCTCGGTGCGCTCCGCGGCCGCATTGCGTTCGGCCGCGGCCACCGCCTCTTTTAGGGTCGCCACCTCGTTGGTGGCCCCTGCAATACCCACATTATCCTTGTCATTCTTTTGCAACCAAAATCCTTTTCTGTAAGGTACAATTTTAATAAGGTATTACTCACCTTCCTTGTCCTCGAGCTGCTTCTTGGCACGGCCGAGCTCGTTCTCGGACCGCTCGAGGTTCTCCTTCAAAGTATTGACCTCTGCAGTCAGTGCGGCAGAGGTCAGCAGTGCAGCCTGCAATCCCATATTGACATATTTATTATGACTCCTGTGTATATCTTTTTAGATCCTTAGTCCGGCTTTTCTTTCCGAACACCGAACCGAGCATCAGGGGCTACTGTCTATGCGGTACCATTTTATACACATTGAAATTCTTACCTCAAAGCCTGTTAGAAGGCTGCTGTAGGCTTCGGTCAGCCCGCTCTTGGCGAGATGCACCTTCTGAATCACCGCACTCATAACGGTGCGGTGTTCCTCTTCGATGGAGGCGCCATTGAGCGCCTCCAGCAAGCTATCCGGCGCCTCCGGTTGGACGGAGGCTGCCGGCGTCACGGTCTTGCCCTTCTTGCGAAGGGGTCGCCCGCCGGACTCCGGAGCCACTGTGGGTTCCGGGGCCGAGTCCGGTGCAAAGTCCGGGAGGTTGTCCTGCGACACCTCCGGGGCCCTCTCCTCCTGGTGGGTCCCTTCCTGGGATCCCACCTCGGCATTGTCCGCGTCACGGGGGGTGGAGGCAGTCGGAAGAGAATCCATATCCGACGCACCTAAGGACCCGCTTGATGAAGCGGGAAGATCATCCTTAGGCGGACTGCATGGTTGTATGCGGCATTAGAAAGACATTATGTGGCGAAAAATATAAACCTTGAAGTTATTCGGGAGTTCGGATACTTACGATCTCGCCAGGGGCTTGGCCCTTGGAGGCCAGTCCTTGTCATCATCACTGGCGTTGGCGGAGCAGTCCGGGGGAAGAGTTTTTCCCTTCTTGGACCCTTCGGCCTCCCTTGTTGGAGAGGCCTTCCTTTTCTTCCCTCCCCCCGCTGGGGGAGAGGCTTTCTTCTCCTCCTCGCCTTAGTGGGAGGAGTCGGACTCGGATTCATCATCCGATAGCACCTGAAAACGGGAACTCTTCCGAGTCCCCGTGGCCTTCTTCTTGGCCTTCTTCTCCGGCACCACGTGGGGTGCCGGAGCTAGCAGCCCCGTTAGGCGGGCGTCCGTTGGGTCCTCTAGCAATGGGGCCGGACAGATAGTCTGTTCGGCCTTCGCCAGCCAGTCCTGTCAAAGGTAAAGGGAGTTTAGATCCCGCATAGAGTCAAACTATGGAAAACAAGTGGCAAAATCACTTACCTCGTCAGCTGGACGCTGCAAGCGGAATCCGCGATCTTCGGTAGCGGATGCGGGAGCCTCGGCGCCCTTGAACAGCGCCTTCCAGACATCTTCGTACGTTGTGTCGAAGAGCCCGCTCAGAGTCTGGTGCTGCGCCGGATCGAACTCCCACATGTTGAAGGCCCGTCGTTGGCACGGGAGAATCTGGCGGATGAGCATGACCTGGACTACGTTGACAAGCTTGAGCTTCTTGTCCACCAGCTTCTGGATACAGGCTTGGAGTCCGGTCAG
This sequence comes from Triticum dicoccoides, assembly GCF_002162155.2. Taxonomy (NCBI): domain Eukaryota; kingdom Viridiplantae; phylum Streptophyta; class Magnoliopsida; order Poales; family Poaceae; genus Triticum; species Triticum dicoccoides. The sequence continues at coordinate 513,800,008 of NC_041381.1, read as the reverse complement.
CTCCTCCGAATCCCCCCAAATCCGGCCACTCTCTTTCCAGGAGGTGAGCCGTGTAGGGATGCCGGATCTAAATTTGGGGGCCGCTGCCCAATCAGGGTCATGCGGCTCGGTGATGTAGAACCACCCCGATTGCCACCCCTTAATGGTTTCCACGAAAGTACCCTCCAGCCACGTAACGTGGGACATCCTGCCCACCATGGCGCCTCCGCACTCCGCTTGGCTGCCCTTCACAACCTTCGGCTTGACACTGAAGGTCTTGAGCCACAAGCCGAAGTGGGGCTGGATGCAGAGGAAGGCCTCGCACACGACGATAAACGCCAAGATGTTGAGGATAAAATTCGGGGCCAGATCATGGAAATCTAGGCCGTAGTAGAACATGAGCCCCCGGACAAAGGGATGAAGTGGGAAGCCCAGTCCGTGGAGGAAATGGGGAAGGAATACTACCCTCTCATGGGGCCTGGGGGTGGGGATGAGCTCTCCCTCGTCGGGGAGCCGGTGCGCGATGTTGCTGGACAAGTATCCGGCGTTGCGCAGCTTCTGGATATGCCCCTCCGTGACGGAGGAGGCCATCCACTTGCCCCCTACTCCGGACATATTTGGAGAAGGTTGAGGTGAGATGTGCGGACTTGGGCGCTGGAGCTCGAGTTCGCGGAGATGGATAAGCCAAGGAGGAAGAAGGCGCAGGTAAAAGGATTGGATCTTTATCCCCTTATATGAGCGGACGGAAACATGCGTCCCCACCGGCCTGATAAAACTTGCTTATCTCCCAAGCGCCGCAATCAATGGCGCGGTTGGGTTACCCATGTCCGTATTGATGGGAATCCCGGAATAAGGGGGACACGATCTCTGCTTCGACAGGACGTGCCAAGGAAACCGCTTCGCTGAACGCGCTGAGGTGGTGCAGTAAAAACAATTCGAGTAAAGGCTTGGTAGTGGTGTGATGTCACGCCACAAAATACGTCAGCAGATTGAACTTGTGTAATATTATTCTCTCTACGGGGGTACGTGTAATTTATTTTTGCAGAGCCAGACACTATCCTGGTGTTCACAATCTTCTATAAATTATTCGGAGGAAGAACCCGCCTTGCAATGCCGAAGACAACATGCGCGCCGGACTCATCGTCATTGAAGCCTGGTTCAGGGGCTACTGAGGGAGTTCCGGACTAGGGGGTGTCCGGATAGCCGAACTATCATGATCGGCCGGACTCCAAGACTATGAAGGTACAAGATTGAAGACTTCGTCCCGTGTCCGGATGGGACTTTCCTTGGCGTGGAAGGCAAGCTTGGCGATACGGATATGTAGATTTCCTACCATTGTAACCGACTCTGTGTAACCCTAGACCTCTCCGGTGTCTATATAAACCGGATGGCTTTAGTCCATAGGACGAACAACAATTATACCATAGGCTAGCTTCTAGGGTTTAGCCTCCTTGATCTCGTGGTAGATCCACTCTTGTAACACACATCATCAATATTAATCAAGCAGGACGTAGGGTTTTACCTCCATCAGGAGGGCCCGAACCTGGGTAAAACATCGTGTCCCTTGTCTCCTGTTACCATCCGTCTAGACGCACAGTTTGGGACCCCCTACCCGAGATCCGCCGGTTTTGACACCGACACGAATTAAGGTGTACCAGAGTGTACAAGTGCAATTTGATAAGAATATCAAATAAAAGTAAAATGACATAATAGGCTAATGCCGCAGAAATTGGGCCACAAACTATTTTCCATTGTAGTTTGATTAATATGTCAAAGCGTATTTGTACAAGTAGTGCAATAAGCAAAAGGGCTATTTAACATGCCACAGCCAAGGGAGAGCTACGTGCCGGTCCTTAAAACAGGTATAACGATCGTTTAAAGAGACCACCTGGAAATTCCCTGATACGTCAATGCTTCTTGTCATCTTGGTGTATCCATCCTTTGATAGGTCCAATAATCAGGCCACCAGGAAAGGCCTGGGAAAAAAAGGAACTTGAAAATAAAAATAAAAAGTGAAAGTATGTGGGTCCAGGGGAGGTTGAGCCGTATTGTGGACCACGATCTAGTCGTGCCTCCATCTATGCCCATGGTATTTTGAGTGTAGTTATATACACGCGGTACGAATGCCGCCGTTTGGTCGGGACTGGAATGGAGGCCGAATTGCTAGTCAAGCTCTTGACGAGCTGGACTATCCTGCTGCAGAGTAGTTCGGACTCGCTTGACAGTGCCCGGGAGCTTGGCCACCGAATTAAGGTTCTGCCTAAAAAGGCCGCTCTGTACTTTTGCTGCGAGGGCAGCGGTGTGCTCCTCGATACAGAGGGAGCGTTCCGTGTTTCCATTGACTTTTATGACACCACGTGGTCCGGGCATCTTGATCTTGAGATAAGCGTAGTGTGGCACCGCATTTAATCGAGCGAATGCGGTTCGTCCGAGCAGTGCGTGATAGCCACTGCGGAAGGGGACGATATCGAAGATCAACTCTTCGCTTTGGAAATTGTCCAGGGATCCGAAGACCACCTCCAGTGTGATTGAGCCCATACAACAGGCCTCTACACCTGGTATGACACCTTTAAAGGTGGTTTTTGTGGGCTTGATCCTTGAGGGATCAATACCCATTTTGCGCACTGTATCCTGATAGAGCAGGTTCAGGCTGCTGCCACCATCCATGAGGACTCGCGTAAGATGGAATCCATCAATGATTGGATCGAGGACCAGTGCGGCTGAACTGCCATGACGGATACTGGCCGGATGGTCCCTGCGATCGAAGGTGATCGGGCAGGACGACCATGGGTTGAACTTTGGGGTGAGTGGCTCCATCGTGTAGACGTCCCTGAGCGCGCGCTTGCGCTCCCTTTTGGGATGGGTAGCATATATCATGTTCACCGTTTTAACTTGGGGGGGGGGGGCTTCTTCTGTCCCCCTGTGTTCGGTGGCCGGGGCTCCTTGTCATCGTCCTCGCTTTGCGACCCTTCTCCTTGTTCTCGGCATTTAACTTGCCAACCTGTTTAAAAACCCAACAGTCTCTGTTGGTATGATTAGCTGGTTTATCAGGAGTGCCGTGGATTTGACATGGACGATCGAGTGTGCGGTCCAAGCTGGACGAGCCCAGATTGTTTCTTTTATATGTCTTCTTCCGTTGACCGGACTTAGAGCCACTGAATCCGGTGTTGACCGCCGTGTCCTCGGTGTTGTCACCGTTGTTTCAACGCTTGTGCCTGTTGCGTCGGGGTTTGCCGTTGCTATTTCTGGCTTCAGAAGTGTCAGGTTCGCTTGCATTATTATTGCTACGGGCTAGCTAGCTATCCTTGCCCGTGCAGAAGCGGGTCATAAGCGTCATGAGGTATGCCATGGACTTTGGCTTTTCTTGGCCAAGGTGTCGGGCGAGCCATTCGTCACGAATGCTATGTTTAAAGGCCGCTAGGGCTTCGGCATCTAGACAGTCGACGATCTGGTTCTTTTTAGTTAAGAACCTAGTCCAGAATTTTCTGGCTGGCTCTTTGAGCTGTTGAACTATGTGACTTAAGTCGTCGACATCCGGAGGTCATACATATGTACCTTGGAATTTGTCGAGGAAGGCGTCTTCCAAGTCCTCCCAGCTGCCAATGGAGTTTTCGGGCAGACTGTTCAACCAATGGCGAGCTGGTCCCTTGAGTTTTAGCAGGAGGTATTTGATGGTGTGAAGATCATCACCGCGGGCCATATGAATATGGAGCAGAAAATCCTCAATCCATACCGCGGGGTGTGTTGTCCCAACATATGACTCAATGTTCACGGGTTTAAACCCTTTCGAGAATTCATGTTCCATTACTTCATCAGTGAAGCAAAGGGGGTATGCGGCGCCTCTATATCGGGCCAAGTCGCGACTTAGCTCGGATGGAGTTCGTCTGCGGTCTTCGGTCCGGGCGTGGTTATGTTTGTCACGTCCGGCCGGATGGCC
>NC_041381.1:513781436-513795745 GCF_002162155.2 Triticum dicoccoides | reverse complement strand
GATCCATAGATCGATCTGGTCTGACCTGCTCTATTTTCCAGGTCATGCCGCAGGTCATATGTGTATCCCTGAGCTGTTGTGTTTCTGTTTTTACAGTGACGTAGTGTGGGCTGGTGTTCAGATTGAGTTGCCGCTTTGTCCCGGCCACGTGGTGGTCGGTCAGTCGCATTATGCGCTGGTAGGATGGGCTCCAGCGCCTCGTCATCAAATTGGGGTAGCAATTTGTGCTTCGGGTAATTTTGGTTGGGCGCTCGAGGCCGTATTCCTCGGCTGCCAAGACATTAGTCCATCTATTATTGAGTAGATCTTGATCAGCTTGAAGCTGTTGCTACTTCTTTTTCAGGCTCCTTGCAGTGGCTATTAGCCGGCGCTTAAAGCGCTCCTGATGGACGGGCTCCTCAGGCATGATAAAGTCTTCGTCACCGAGGATCGCCTCATCCTCGGAGAGCGGAAGGTAGTTACTGTCCTCCAAGTCTTTGTTCATGGCCTGTTCATCAGGGCTAACTCGCCCATCTTCTCGTTCGTCCTTTTCGGAGGTTGGCTCAACAGGATCTTCGTTGTCTTCGGCATCGTTCAGAGTATTATTTTCTCTTGTTCCGGTATCGCTGTTTTTCCACGGCGTGGTTTAGAGCGGCGCTGCTGACATCGGTGCATTGGCTATATCTCAGGAGGCTTATCATCGACTAGATCTTTCTCATTGTCGCCGTTGTTCTCTTTGGGTGTATCCACCATGTATATGGCATACGAGGAGCTGGCTGTCCAGCGCCCTGTAAGAGGTGGCTTTTGTGCCTGCTCCTCTCCGGCATTGTTGTCCATACCATCGATGTCTTTGAAGTCGTAATCGAGCATGTCGGTTAAGTCTTCAACAGTGGCTATGAAGTGGGTGGTGGTGGGAAGCGAAATTCTCCGTCATCAGCCTCCAATCCAAACCAGATATAGTTCGGCTGGGAGTCCCCTGATAAGAAGAGGGTTTTTAATGAGTTTAGCACATCGCCTAAAGGTGAGTGTCGGAAGATATCCGCGGAGCGGAACTCAACGATCAACGTGTGATCAGGTTCGATGGTCGCAGATGCACGCGGTTCGGAACCTATGGCCGGAGATGAATCTGAGGTTCCAGTGACACAGGCCCCACTCGAGGTTGGATCTGTGTGCGACTCTAATGCCGCTGAGTATGCGGCTTCCGTGGCGGGGTTGAGCTTCCCGTCCTCGGACGGTGTAGTCTGCTCCGGATCTAGGGCCAGAGCAGTTACAGGCGCTATCTCCTGAGCACGGTCCGATGACAGATTTAGGTCATATTCATCATGGTGGCAGGGAGCGGCTGTCATGGGCTCGAATCCGTCGAAGATCAAGTCTCCGCGCATATCGGCAGCGTAATTTAAGCTTCCAAACCTGACCTGATGGCCAGGGGCGTAGCTATCGATCTGCTCTAGATGGCCAAGCGAGTTGGCCCGCAGTGCAAAGCCGCCGAATACGAAGATCTGTCGGGGAGGAAAACCTCCCCCTGGACTGCATTGTTGTAGATGATTGACGGGGCCATCAAACATTTTGGTGACAACGCAGCAGGACTCTCAATGAAAGCACCAATGTCGGTGTCAAAACCGGCGGATCTCGGGTAGGGGGTCCAGAACTGTGCGTCTGAGGTTGATGGTAACAGGAGGCGGGGGACACGATGTTTACCCAGGTTCGGTCCCTCTCTATGGAGGTAATACCCTACTTCCTGCTTGATTGATCTTGATGAATATGAGTATTACAAGAGTTGATCTACCATGAGATCGTAATGGCTAAAACCCTAAAAGTCTAGCCTGTATGATTATGATTGCCTCTATGGACTAAGCCCTCCGGTTTATATAGACACCAGAGGGGACTAGGGTTGTACAAAGTCAGTTACAGAGCAAGGAATCTACATATCCGAATGCCAAGCTTGCCTTCCATGCCAAGGAGAGTCCCATCCGGACACGGGACGAAGTCTTCTGTCTTGTATCTTCATAGCCATCAGTCTGGCCCATGTCACATAGATCGGACAGCCGAGGACTCCTTAATCCAGGACTCCCTCACCGCCCTCTCCCCAGCTGCTACAATAGTGACACCCTTGCCATTTTCGGCCATTGAGGAAGGAAAGGGAGATGGAAGAGGATGAAAATTGGGGTTTTGCTCTATTCTCTGGGCGCTGGAGGCAATGGAGAAGGCATGAAATGAACTAGATTCATCCTCCTCTCTTTATAGACTAGTAAAAAATACCAAAGGTCGGGATGACGTGCGGTAACTCCACCATTTCCCAAGACGACATGCATTATGAGCAAGCGTGAAAGGATCGAGAAGAGGTGTCTAGAGGGGGGGGGTGAATAGACTCTCAACCAAGAAAAGTAGCAATTTTTAAGTTCTTCAAGTTGAGGTGGAGTTTAAGCACAAGTTTAAACATTCACAATACATATCAAGCAAGCATGACAAGAGTATATGAGCAGCGGAGAGTAAAGCATGCAAATTGCGAGAATGTAAAGGGATGGGATTGGAGTGTGCAAACGCAATTGGAGACACGGAGATTTTGGGCGTGGTTCTGATAGGTGGTGCTATCGTACATCCACATTGATGGAGACTTCAACCCACGAAGGGTAACGGTTGCGCGAGTCCATGGAGGGATCCACCCACGAAGGGTCCACGAAGAAGCAACCTTGTCTATCCCACCATGGCCATCGCCCACGAAGGACTTGCCTCACTAGGTTAGATCTTCACGAAGTAGGCGATCTCCTTGCCCGTACAAACTCCTTGGTTCAACTCCACAATCTTGACGGAGGCTCCCAAGTGACACGTAACCAATCTAGGAGAGACCTCTCCAAAAGGTAATAGATGGTGTGTTGATGAGGAACTCCTTGCTCTTGTGCTTCAAATGATAGTCTCCCCAACACTCAACTCTCTCTCATAGGATTGGATTTGGTGGAAATATGATTTGAGTGGAAAGCAACTTGGGGAAGGCTAGAGATCAAGATTTATGTGGTTGGAATGGAATATCTTGACCTCAACACATTAGTAGGTGGTTCTCTCTCAAAAAATGAATGCTGGAAGTGTAGGCACGTTCTGATGGCTTTCTCCATGAATGAAGAGAGGATGGAGGGGTATATATAGCCTCCACACAAAATCTAACCGTTACACACAATTTACCAAACTCGGTGGGACCGAATCAGAAAACTTCAGACCGATTTAGTTCATAATGTGACCGATAGGCATTTCGGTGGGACCATATGATCAACTCGGTGGGATCGATGTGCAAGGGTTAGGGTAAAACCTCATCTCAGTTTGACCGATTACACAAACTTGGTGGAACCGATTTTGGTAATAAGCGAAACAGAGAGTTGGTCAAGCAAACTCGGTGGACCGATTGCATATTCTCGGTGAGACCGAAATTATTGGAATAGGCAACAGAGATTTTGCAAGCCCATCTTGGTGAGACCGAGATCCCATCGGCGGGACTGATTGATTAGGGTTTCTGGAAGTGGCTATGTCAAATGAACTCGGTGGTGCAGGATAGATCAAATTGGTGGGGCCGAGTTTGACTTTTGGTATGGGACATATGTGGATATGAGAAAGTGGTTGAGGGCTTTGGAGCATATCACTAAGCACTTTGAGCAAGCAAGCCATTAAGCAACACCTCATCCCCTTTTAATAGTATTGGCTTTCCTATGGACTCAATGTGATCTTGGATCACTGAAACAGAAAATGTAGAGTCCTGAGCTTTGAGCTTGAGCCAATCCTTTGTCCTTAGCATCTTGAAGGGGTTCCACATCCTCTTGTCCATGCCACTCCACTGTCGGACTTATCTGAAATATACTAGATAAAAGTATTAGTCCAACAAGAAATATGTTGATATTAATTACCCAAATCACCCAGGGAGCACTTGTGCTTTCAATCTCCCCCTTTTTGGTAATTGATGACAACATACATCAAAGCTTTAGATAAGATATAGAGAAGGGCAGGTAAAGCTTTGGAAGGACATGTAACATGCATAGGCTCCCCCTACATGTATGCAATCATGTAAATATGAAACATAAGATCATGTGAGTGCATAATCATGACAGAGCAAGCAATGAGTTACATGTATCTTGGCTATATGCATCAGAGCAAATGGTGTGAATATAGGAAATGTACCTTCATGCTCATGAGTCCTTCTTGCAAACAATATGTACATCAGCAAGAGATCCTCATGCACATGAGTGTGATGCATATACTTACCTTGTGGTCTTGAGCTAGCTTTGGAAGAGATGAACCTGAGTAAACAAGGTTAGACAACATAGAAACATCTATTGAACAGAGCAAGAGTAGCAAACCACAAGAGCACCAAGATTGGGATGACATGTAAAGAGTGAGTACTAGGTACTCTATTTGAGTGTAGACATGTTCCCAAAGGTCAAGATATGCAATGAATTCGAAGATTTCCTTCCCTTAGATGTCTTGCTCCCCCTGAATCTTATATGGGATATTGGGAGAAGATAAGGAATAGAAAATTAGAGCAAAGCAAACACACAAACAACATGAACATGTCTTTCCCCTCTAAATACATGTGACTTCTCTCCTCTTTGAATACCAAGCATCTGGGTCTCTCTTTGATGTGATTATTTATCTCTCTTTTCCCCTTTTGATATAATTAAGCTTTGACGTGAGCTCTCTCTCCCCCTTTGACATCAATTTCCAAGAAGGGGTCTTCTGGAGTGTGATTCAAAATAGGTTTGGTCCTTGAGTCACATAGCAAAGTATCATGGAAAAATAAGGTGCTGGTAGAGGATAAGAATCATCGAGTGGAGCTGGAACAAAATGGGCAGGATGCAAATGACAAAGTGTCTCTTCTGCATTTGAAATCGGTAACACCAAGTTGTTGTCTTTGGTGGCACCGAGGTAATTCGGTTTGACCGAAAGAGACAAACCGGTGTGTCCGAGTTCATTACAGAGATAAAGCACTTGTCATCTCAGCTCACTAAGCAAATAAGATCTCACAAGGATTTGCAGGGAATTAACTAAAGGATTTGCAATGAATAGGATGTGGGGAATGCAGAACAAAAATTAAAAAGAAAAAAGATCTAGATGAATTAAGAAGGGGAAAAAATATGCAAGAGACAACTGCAAGAACAAGGAGAAACACTAGAAAACTTCATCTAGAATTAGTCGGCGACAAAGTCACCTATGTTAGAGTATATTGACTTAGGAGTCAAGTGAAGACACTTGATCATAGGTCATACTCATCGTTTAAGCTCAAAATGGGGTTGCCATTTTTCGTTTAAGCATTTTGATGTATTCACATCTTGTTGAGCTACTTTAACCCATGCCTTGGGGTAAAGCTTCTCTAAGATGGAATAACATACCTTGGGTGGTGGTGTTGATCTTGATCATGTAGTTAAACTTGTGTGGGATGCTCAAGGTTGATGTAGTTCATTGGGAGCACCACATGTAATTGGAGTTCATCTACCTACATGAGTTTGTTTTGCAAGGAGGAGCACTTGTGTATCCAAAGTGTCAATCGTGAAATATGATACCAAAAGAAATTTGATATTATATAAATTGTCAAAGGATATGTTTGAAGGGTTTCATGCTTCCTTGTCTTCAACCACCATATTGTAGAGACTTGGTGATGTAGAGATTGCTCAAGATGTGATTGAGTTGCAATCTCGTAGATTTAGGTTCATCCAAGTACCTACACAGGTTAGACAACATGCAAGGGTGCAAATATATCCGAGACATATGATTATCACCATAAGAGAAATATCAAGGATTAGTCAAAGGCTCATGCCTTGCATGTATCCAAATGGAGTTCCTACTCCAAGTTTGAAGCATCAATGATGTTCAATTCACCTCTCAACCGGCAAAATACTTTCTCATCAAGCAGTTTGGTGAATATATCCACCAAATGCTTATCGGTACGAACATGCTTAAGGTCAATGTCTCCTTTATGTCACGACTCCGATCCTAAGCCACATCAATCTAGCATGTAACACGTCATATCACTTTGCGGCCTCACGCACGGTATTCCCACGGGTGCCACCATACCTGGCCCGGGACCGTTTGCGCCTTTTGGCTCACGTATATGATAGTGTAGCTAGCATCCATATGACAGAGAACCCGGGCCGACATGACTAGTCGTGAACCCAAAGTGGCACTAACTTACAGGGACAGGCATACATGACACAACAACGAACATGTCGGTCATCAACGAGTGAATTCGGGCTATAGCAACTGGGCTAGCAGGACTCCGGGACTCGAGGCTGTAGCAGGCTAATAGGACTCCGAAAGACACCGCATGACATTTCCCCGAAGGGACAGACATCGGATCGAAGATGTAACGCCCCGGATTCGATGCGCCAGGTGTCTACCGGTTATTCGCCATCGTTTCCATGTCATGTGCTTGCGTGTTGCATATTGTCATGTCGTCATGTGCATCTCATTTTGCATTCGTGTTCGTCTCATGCATCCGAGCCTTTTCCCTGTTGTCTGTTTCGCAATCCGGCACTCCTATGCCCTCCGGCGTTCCCCTTTCGTCTCTCGTTGTGAGTGGGTGTTAAACGTTCTCGGAATGGACTGAGTCTTGCCAAGCGGCCTTGGTATACCACCGGTAGACCGAGTGTCAAGTTTCGTGCCATTTGGAGGTCGTTTGGTACTCCAACGGTTAACCGGGTAACCGTAAAGCCTCCTTCTCTTTGCAGCCCAACCCCCTTCCAAAGTGGCCCAAAACCCATCTAACTCCCCTCCATGCTCTCGGTCGTTCGATCACGATCGTGTGGGTGAAAACCGTGCCTCATTTGGACTCTCCTAGCTCCCTCTACCTATATATATGTGCCCCTCCCGGAATTTTCGCGCAGTCCAAACCCTAGCCCCTTCTCCACCGCGTCGCCGGACATGTCCACCCGCGCCGGACATGTCTGCCGGACACGTCGCTCCGACGAATCAGCGCTCGCCATGTCGCCCGCCACCGCCGCCAGCCACTCCCGTGCCGCCACCTCACCCCGCTGGTTCCCCTCCACCGCGCCAGGCCCGCTGGGCCCAGATCGGGCCCGCGAGGCCCATCCCGAGCCGCCGCCCGGCCCGCGCCCCGCGGCCGCCGCCTCCCGCCGCCCTGCGTCGCCGTCCGTCGTCGTGTTCGCCAACGCCGGCCGCCCCGCGGCCCGGCTCCTCGCGTCGGCTCCCCGCCGCCGCGCCCCTCCGGCCGCCCTCCGCGGCCCCCTCGCCGCCCCGCTCCTCCCGACCTCCGCCGTCCTCCGGCCACCTGCCGCGCGCCGCCCCGCCGCCGACCAGGCTCGCCGGAGCCGAGTCCTTCCCGGCGCTCGAGCCGCCACCCCGCCTCCGGTGCTCGGATCCGGCCGGGATCCGCCGGATCCGGAGCCCCCGACCTTCCCGGTCGTCGTCCCGGCCATCTCCGTCGCCGGATCCGCGCTCCTCTCCGGCGCCGACCTCACCGGAGTCCGCCCGACCCGGATCCACCTCGCCCGACCCAGATCCTCTGCCCGCTTTGACTTTCCCCGAGGTCTATTTTTGCTGTCCCCAGTCTGTGTAATTTTCATGCCATGTTCTTCATGCCGTATCTCTGCATCCGTAGCTCCGTTTTGTGCATGTAATATGTCAAATTGTTCGCCTCAACGAGTACATCATTTCGTTCCATTGCATAATATTCATTTGAGGTCATCTTGATGCCTGAATTATCGTTGTAAGAGTGCTTCATGATGTTTTCTGCTGTCTGTTAATAGAACGAGCTCTTTTGTCATTTTTGCCATGATTGATGTGTGCATCCTATGAGGTTGATGTCTACATGTTTTTGAACTATGTTATGTCTTCTTTACAGTGGTGTATGCCACACATTTTTGTGATCAATGTGGTGACTAGCACAAGCATGCAAACTAGGCATCGTGATGTTGTTGTTTTAGTCCCTGTTCTGCTGTTATTTTGATGCCATGTAAACATGTTGCTACAGAGAGATCCATGCATATTTTGAGATACTTCAGTAAGGGTGTTTTGAACAGGTGGTTATTGTCTATCCATTCATGCCCTTGGTTGAAATTATGGAGTAGTGTAGCATGTCATTTTCATGCTCTACTTTTGCTTCAAAATGTTTCCTGGCAGATTGTTTACATGTTATTCAATTTTGCCAAGGTTGCTATAGTTGATCCTTGCATGCTATGGACTTGTTTTTGCTTTGGTTGGTTACATAAACATGTCTTCTTGATGATGATATGCTTATCTTGTCATGCAATGACTTGTGGTGAGTGAATCGAGCTTGTTAAGTAGGGTACATGATGTTGCTGTTTTGCTAGGCTGAATCTGTTATTTCGCGATGCTATGTAAACATGTTGCTACTAATCATTCTAAGCATAATCTGGAGATGTTCTGTAAATATGTTTTGAATTAAATTTCATGCTCTATCCATTAATGCCCCTGGTTGCAATTATACGTCGCTGTAGCTTGTTCATAACTTGCTCCAAAGTTGCTTAAAAATGTTGCTGTCAGCCTGTTAACATTAAGTTCAGTTATTACCAGGTGTTTTGCTAGTGTTCCCTGCACCCTATGAACTTGCTATTGCCATGCTTAGCTTCAAAAATATGTCTTCTTACTGTTGGTTGCCTTGCCATGCCATGTATTGCTCTGTAGTGAGTTGCACAAGCTCATCAACATGCCTTCATAATTATGTTCCTGCCATGTTTAAATTTGTATTATAACTTCCTATGTTTACGTGGGTGCCATCATATTTTCTGATCCTTTTTGGCTTATGGTCAGTAAGGGTCTTTTGATCTATGATATTAGTAGATTCATGCCATGCCTTTGTTTGCCATGATAAGTTCCTGTAACATGTTGTTTGATAGCTCTAAACATTGCATCGTGATGTTATTTTCTGCAAAGTCTGGAATTGTTATTACTTGCAATCTTACCATGTGTGTTTGGGCATGTTCTAGTGATTTCTGGAGATAGCTCAGTGTTCATGTTTTGTTATGCTTTACCTGTACATCATGCCCATGTCTTTTGTTTTCATGTTGAGATGCTGTAGCTTATTGTTTTGATGCTTGCAATATGCCTAGTTGCTGTTTCGAACAGCTTGTCCTTTAACTTGTATAGAGTGCATGTGTTGAACCGTTGCTCCGTTCGGAGTGTGTTCTATGTGAAACTTGCTTAGAATTGCATGTAGCTTCATATTATCATGTTGCATCCTTGTTTTGGTGTGTTTGCTCGATGTTTGGGTGCAATTTGCATCAATGCCATGTTTGACTTGTTTTGCTCATATCTTCTAGTCCGTATCTCCGAACTAAATGAACTTTATATGTAACTTGACTAGAATCTCGTGTAGATCATCTTTGTGCATCTTAACTTGATGGTTAACAACTTGAACATAAGGTTTATTCAGATCTGGACCAACTTCAAAATTTGCATATGAGGACTTACCGGAATTGTTATATGTTGTTCCCGGCCTCATTTAAACTTGCCTTAGTGTGTTGCTCTTGTTTGCATCATCTATTGCCATGAGTAGCTTCATGTAGCCTTGTCATGCATCATACTTGTTGTGCGTCATGTCTTGTTCATGTGTGGTGTGTTTACCATGTTGTGTGCTTCTTCTTGTTAGTTCCTGTTTCGTTGCGATCGTGAGGATTCGTTCGTCTTCGGTTGGTTCGGCTTCATCCGATCATCTTCTTCATTGATTCGTTCTTCTTCCTTGCGGGATTTCAGGCAAGATGACCGCTACCCTGGATCTCACTACTATCATTGCTATGCTAGTTGCTTCGTTCTATCGCTTTGCTGCGTTACCTATCTTTTGCTCATCAAGCCTCCCAAATTGCCATGAACCTCTAACCTTTGACACCTTTCCTATGCAAACCGTTGTTTGGCTATGTTACCGCTTTGTTTAGCCCTCTTATAGCGTTGCTAGTTGCAGGTGAAGTTGAAGATTTCTCCATAGTGGACAGGATTTTGATTGGGATATCACAATATCTCTTATATTATTAATGCATCTATATACTTGGTAAAGGGTGGAAGACTTGGCATTTTGCCTAGTGTTTTGTTCCACTCTTGCCGCCCTAGTTTCCGTCATACCAGTATTATGTTCCCGGATTTTGCGTTCCTTACGCGGTCGGGTGATTTATGGGACCCCCTTGACAGTTCGCTTTGAATAAAACTCCTCCAGCAAGGCCCAACCTTTGTTTTACCATTTGCCTCACCACCACCTATCCTTTCCCTTGGGTCGGCCAACCCGAGGGTCATCTTTATTTTAGCCCCCCCGGGCCAGTGCTTGTCTAAGTGTTGGTCCGAACTGAGCAGCTTGCGGGGCCACCTCGGGGCAACTCGAGGGCTGGTTTTACTCGTAGCTTGACTTATCCGGTGTTGCCCTGAGAGCGAGATATGTGCAGCTCCTATCGGGATTATCGGCGCATCGGGCGGCTTTGCTGGTCTTGTTTTACCATTGTTGAAATGTCTTGTAAACCGGGATTCCGAGTCTGATCGGGTCTTCTTGGGAGAAGGTATATTCCTTCGTTGATCGCGAGAGCTTGTCATGGGCTAACTTGGGACACCCCTGCAGGGTATAATCTTTCGAAAGCCGTGCCTGCGGTTATAGGCAGATGGGAATTTGTTAATGTCCGGTTGTAGATAACTTGACACCAGATCCGAATTAAAACGCATCAACCGTGTGTGTAGCCGTGATGGTCTCTTTTCGGCGGAGTCCGGAAAGTGAACACGGTTTCTGGGTTATGTTTGACATAAGTAGGAGTTCAGGATCACTTCTTGATCATTACTAGTTCACGACAGTTCCTTTTGCTCTCTTCTCGCTCTTATTTACGTATGTTAGCCACCATATCATGCTTAGTCGCTGCTGCAGCCTCACCACTTTACCCCTTCCTTTCCCCTTAAGCTTTGCTAGTCTTGATACCCATGGTAATGGGATTGCTGAGTCCTCTGGCTCACAGATTACTACAACAACAGTTGCAGGTACAGGTTCTGCGATGATCATGACGCGAGAGCGACGTTTGCTTGTCTTGGAGTTCTTCTTCTGCTTCTTCTTCGATCAGGGGATAGGTTCCAGGTCGGCAGCCTGGGCTAGCAGGGTGGATGTCGTTTGAGTTTCTGTTTGTGATTCATCTGCAGTCGGATGATGCTCTGATGTATTGTGATGTTGTATTCGTGTGGCATTGTATGCCTTATGTATGTATCCCCATCTATTATGTAATGTTGATGTAATGATATCCACCTTGCAAAAGCGTTTCAATATGCGGGTCTATCCTTGGTGGGACCTTCGAGTTCCTTTTGGATAGGGTCGCATATTGGGCGTGACAAGTTGGTATCAGAGCCTCGACCGACCCTAGGAGCCCCCTTGATTGATCGTGTAGTTTGGCCGTTGTTGAGTCTAGAAGAAAAATGTTTTCAGAGTCTAGTTATATCGGAGAGTAGGAATTCTTTTTACTCCTCTGCCCCTTCATCGCTCTAGTAAGGAATCTTGACGTAGGTGTTTTGAATTACTCCTCTTCCCATTCAAACTTTCTTTAGGTTCACACAGTTGGTTTTTCGATCGTTGTTACTCAGCTCTTTTCATCCGGTGCATTTCTCGTCAAGTTGACTCGAGCCTCTTCATCTTTGAGTTCAATCCTTAGTTGTTTTTTTTCCCACCCGCCCACCACTTTTCATCTTGGAACCGGAGTCCGCAATCGAGTATCCATCCTACTCGTGTGAAGTCTTTGCTTTCTTTCTTCAATGATTTCAACCGGTGTTTTCTCTTCAAGTTGTTCGTCGATTCCCCCTTCCAAGTTGCCTTTGTTTTCCCGCCCTCCCACCCTTTTCTTCCCGGAGTCTGTCTCTCTCTCGACCATCTATCTCATTCGTGTGGAATCTCTTCAGTCTTCCCTCAATCTTTTCAACCGGTGAATTCCCGTCTAGTTCGCCATTCCTCATCCCTTTTTCTTTTTCCTGTGGTTTCAATTCTATTTTTCGATGGTGATTATATTCTTTTCCTCGTCTCAAGTGTTTTTCCCTGCTCATTCGTCTCTCGCCAGTTCATCCTTCCGGAGTGCTCTAGACATCTCAGGAGATTTGTCTGTGTTCCAATTAATTCGAGGTTGTCACCTCATTCGAATATTTCAATTGTTCTGGTGCACCATCTATCTGTTTGACATCCCCTTTCAACGGTGTTATCTCTTTAGTGGGCCCTAACCCACAGGTATTTTTCCAGGATCTTACCTGACTCTTCTAATTCCCCCAGAGTTATTCTAAATTCTTTTCAAGTGTGACGTAAGTATGGATTCCATCAGTCAGATGCCTTTCCAAGACCGCGTTCAAAATCATTTCATTGTTGGCTCAACCTCTTCGCTTTTCATTCTTCCAGAGTATCTCAGCAATCTTGGTGTTGTTTCTCGTCGTCATTTGAAGTTTCGCGGTTCTAGCTTCTTGTTATCCTATCGAATTATTCCATTTGTCAGATATTCTTTTCTTACCCATCCGGAGTTTGCCAGGAGTTGTTTTTCCATTTCGTTTCACCGGAGGCCATCATTCCAGTCATCATTCTCTATTTATCCTGGCGCATCTGTCAAGTATTCTTTTTTAGCTCGTCGTCTCGTTGTTCTTTTGCATCTAAATCCCCTCTAGAATATTTGTTCTTTTAATTCTTCCGGTGATTTAGTCTCTTTCACCAGTCATTTTGAATTCTTATGGTGGTTCTTTCAGATTCTTTTCTTTGATTATCATTTTAATTCATTCATTCTTTCAATCCTACCGGTGGTTCATGAAGACCTTCTCAAGTTTGCGATATGTCACTTCTCAATCCTTTTGCCAAGAGGAATAAGTAGTATGCAAAATCCATTGCTTGTCATCAATTTAATTTGATGAAGGAGAAGCATACAATAAATCTTATTCTTATTTCATCCAAGTGAGTAATCTTTTCCTTCGGAGTTTGTTCATGAGGAATAAATTCTAGTTCCAAGTGTTTTCATCTTTTCTTTTCCGGAGTTCAAATTTCCTCGGTCTTCTCGTCGGAACCTCCATCTAAATCATCGCAAGGCTCATCTTATTCTTTCATCCTTCATTCTATCTCATCATCCTTTTGTTACCGGAGTTTTTCATGGTGGTTCTTCATGATTTAATTCATTCTTCAAGTGTTCATCAAGATTTTGTTGCTGGAGTTCAAGTATCTCCTCTTCTCGAAGTGCAATTAATTCTCCATATTCTTTTGAAGTGGAGTTTTGCATTTCTTCGTTCGTCTCAGATATTCAAATCCGTTCAACCTTTCCTTCTACGTTCTTTTCATTCAACTCTTTCAATTCTTTCCGGAGGTTTTGTGTCATGTCTTCATCAAGTATCTTTCCATCCTATCAAGCTTGTGTTCTATTCTTTCCATGTTCAGCCGGAGTGCTGCCTAAATCCTTTCAGTCTTATTCGTTTCTTATCTCGTTTAACCGGAGTGGTTTCATAGTCTATCTGATTCCGTGAGCATTTGATTCTCGTTGTTCTCGTCGTTCCTCTCTTATTCTCGAGTGCTCTCGATTCTTTGCTTCTTCTCTTCAGTTCTTGCTTCACCTCATCCCTTTTCCCTTCCGTCTCGGTCCTAAGATCTCGGGACGAGATCTCTTGTTAGTGGAGAAGTGTTGTAATGCCCCGGATTCGATGCGCCAGGTGTCTGCCAGTTATTCGCCGTTGTTGCCATGTCATGTGCTTGCGTGTTGCATATTGTCATGTCGTCATGTGCATCTCATTTTGCATTCGTGTTCGTCTCATGCATCCGAGCCTTTTCCCCGTTGTCCGTTTCGCAATCCGACACTCCTATGCCCTCCGGCGTTCCCCTTTCGTCTCTCGTTGTGAGTGTGTGTTAAACGTTCTCGGAATGGACCGAGTCTTGCCAAGCAGCCTTGGTATACCACCAGTAGACCGTCTGTCAAGTTTCGTGCCATTTGGAGGTCGTTTGGTACTCCAACGGTTAACCGGGTAACCGTAAAGCCTCCTTCTCTTTGCAGGCCAACCCCCTTCCAAAGTGGCCCAAAACCCATCTAACTCCCCTCCATGCTCTCTGTCGTTCGATCACGGTCGTGTGGGCGAAAACCGTGCCTCATTTGGACTCTCCTAGCTCCCTCTACCTATATATATGTGCCCCTCCCGGAATTTTCGCGCAGTCCAAACCCTAGCCCCTTCTCCACCGCGCCGCCGGACATGTCCACCCGCGCCGGACATGTCCGCCGGACACGTCGCTCCGACGAATCAGCGCCCGCCACGTCGCCCGCCGCCGCCGCCAGCCACTCCCGCGCCGCCACCTCACCCCGCCGGTTCCCCTCCACCGCGCAAGGCCCGCTGGCCCCGGATCGGGCCCGCGAGGCCCA
>NC_041381.1:513691413-513780907 GCF_002162155.2 Triticum dicoccoides | reverse complement strand
GGCCGCCCCGCGGCCCGGCTCCTCGCGCCGGCTCCCCGCCGCCGCACCCCTCCGGCCGCCCTCCGCGGCCCCCTCGCCGCCCCGCTCCTCCCGACCTCCGCCGTCCTCCGGCCACCTGCCGCGCGCCGCCCCGCCGCCGACCAGGCTCACCGGAGCCGAGTCCTTCCCGGTTCATATCTCTTATATTATTAATGCATCTATATACTTGGTAAAGGGTGGAAGACTTGGCCTTTTGCCTAGTGTTTTGTTCCACTCTTTCCGCCCTAGTTTCCGTCATACCGGTATTATGTTCCCGGATTTTGCGTTCCTTACGCGGTCGGGTGATTTATGGGACCCCCTTGCCAGTTCGCTTTGAATAAAACTCCTCTAGCAAGGCCCAACCTTGGTTTTACCATTTGCCTCACCACCACCTATCCTTTCCCTTGGGTCGGCCAACCCGAGGGTCATCTTTATTTTAGCCCCTCCCCCCCGGGCCAGTGCTTGTCTAAGTGTTGGTCCGAACTGAGCAGCCTGCGGGGCCACCTCGGGGCAACTCGAGGGCTGGTTTTACTCGTAGCTTGACTTATCCAGTGTTGCCCTGAGACCGAGATATGTGCAGCTCCTATCGGGATTGTCGGTGCATCGGGCGGCTTTGCTAGTCTTGTTTTACCATTGTTGAAATGTCTTGTAAACCGGGATTCCGAGTCTGATCGGGTCTTCCTGGGAGAAGGTCTATTCCTTCGTTGATCGTGAGAACTTGTCATGGGCTAAGTTGAGACACCCCTGCAGGGTATAATCTTTCGAAAGCCGTGCCTGCGGTTATAGGCAGATGGGAATTTGTTAATGTCCGGTTGTAGATAACTTGACACCAGATCCGAATTAAAACGCATCAACCGTGTGTGTAGCCGTGATGGTCTCTTTTCGACGGAGTCCGGAAAGTGAACACGGTTTCTGGGTTATGTTTGACGTAAGTAGGAGTTCAGGATCACTTCTTGATCATTACTAGTTGACGACCGTTCCTTTTGCTCTCTTCTCGCTCTTATTTACGTATGTTGGCCACCATATCATGCTTAGTCGCTGCTGCAGCCTCACCACTTTACCCCTTCCTTTCCCCTTAAGCTTTGCTAGTCTTGATACCCATGGTAATGGGATTGTTGAGTCCTCGTGGCTCACAGATTACTACAACAACAGTTGCAGGTACAGGTTCTGCGATGATCATGACGCGAGAGCGATGTTTGCTTGTCTTGGAGTTCTTCTTCTGCTTCTTCTTCGATCAGGGGATAGGTTCCAGGTCGGCAGCCTGGGCTAGCAGGGTGGATGTCGTTTGAGTTTCTGTTTGTGATTCATCCGTAGTCGGATGATGCTCTGATGTATTGTGATGTTGTATTCGTGTGGCATTGTATGCCTTATGTATGTATCCCCATCTATTATGTAATGTTGATGTAATGATATCCACCTTGCAAAAGCGTTTCAATATGCGGGTCTATCCTTGGTGGGACCTTCGAGTTCCTTTTGGATAGGGTCACATATTGGGCGTGATAGAAGAAGGACACATGCTGGCCAGTCTAAGTGTTCCGGAGCAGTAGCAACTGGGCTAACAGGACTCCGGTAAACCGGGCTGTAGCGGACTACCATGGCTCGGTGGAAGCACTAGACTACATTTCCCCATAAGAGAGGCTACCAAGGATAGACAACTAGGTTGTCGGATCCCACACATACCAAGCATTTCAATCATACACACAATATGCTCGATATGTGTAAATACAACATGGAATCACAACAAAACTCTACGACTCAAAGTATTTATTCAATAGGCTCCGGGAGCGAGATATTACAAACATGGGTCTCATGACCCAACATTCAAAGCATACAAGTTAAAGCACAAGCCGAAGCTTAACATGTCCAAGTACAGACATCTACAAATGAAAAAGGCTGAGAGGCCCGACTATCTACCAGATCCTGCCGAGGCACAAGATCGTAGCTGAGGTAACAAGCTAAACATCGAAGTCCACGCGGGACTATTAGTGAGACTGAAGTCTCTCTGCAAAACATAAAATAGGCAAACCTGAGTACAAATGTACCCAGCAAGACTTACATCAGAACTAGCTACATATGCATCAGTATCAACAAAGGGGGATGGTGGGGTTTAACTGCAGCAAGCCATCTTTGACTCGGTGGCTATCCTCAACTACGACTGCAAGTAACTCTTTTGAGGTGGCGCACACGACTCCACATATTCACCATATCAATACACCACTATGGATCCGCTCCCGTCTCCCTACGAGAACGCCATCCATAGCACTCACGCTTATCTTGCGCATTTTAGAGTATCCACTTTCACTTGTCTATGAACTGTATAGGCAACCCAGAGGTCCTTTACCGCGGACGCGGCTATTCAAATAGATTATGTTAACCCTGCAGGGGTGTACTTCTTCACACACGCTCTCGCCACTTACCGCCATGTACACGTCATGTATCTCGGCAACCTTCAAGCGGAAGCCTGGCGGGAGTGTCGGCCACGGCCTACCTAAACACTCAAGTCTCTAGTCCAGGTTTATCGCCTATTCAGGTTCCATCCGCAGGGAGTCCGGCCAAGGTTTCCACATACGGCCCCGAACGATGTGTACATGGTTCCGCGACACCAAACGGGCGCCCGGCATACCCGGCCACGTGCCTACCGCATCACAGTCCACCCCTCGGGTCAGCGTTGCCCACGGCCTCCAGCATACTACAAACACCAGAGACTACTTGCAACTCCTGGATAGAGGACAAGGGTGATTAAGAAGCCGAGAGGGTCAATTAAGGATCCCAATGAGTGGTAGTAGCTATTCATGGATCACAAACACAGAACTCAGTTCCTGAGGACGGCTTCAATGAGACAACCCACCATGTACTCCTACATGGCCTCTCACCGCTACCTTTACCAAATCGTGTTCACACACTTAGCTCACACATAGTAGGACATGTTTACACACCTCCGATTCATCCCCGATGAATCAGACCCAACTCAACTCTAAGCAGTAGCAGGCATGACAAACAAGCATGAATGAGTAGGCACAACAGGGCTCAAGCAACTCCTACTCATGCTAGTGAGTTTCATCTATTTACTGTGGCAATGACAGGTCATGTAGAGGAAAAAGGGTTCATCTACCGCAACAAGTAACAGTTGTATCGTTGTTGTCCTAATGCAGTAAAAGAGAGCAGAGCGAGAGAGTGGGTTTGTATCAGAATGAACAAGGAGGTTTTGCTTGCCTGGCACTTCTGAAGATATTATAGCTCTTCATCGGTGTCATCGATCACATCGTCGGTACACGTCTACTGAGAGGGGACAAGCACCGACAAACAAAGAAGAAACACAATCAATGCAAAGCGCAATATAATGCATGATCATGACATGGCAATATGCTGTGGTTTGAGCTAATGCATCTAGCAGTAGGTTAAATGGAGTTGGTTTGAATCCAAGATTCAAATTCAAACTCCACATGTGGTTATTTAAATGCCATTCATTCCATTTGTCCTAAACAGTAGTCATAAATTGTTCTAACATGCATGAAACCAGTACAGATGGATAGATTGGATTTTTCTGATCATTTTTCATATATAATTTATTTCATTTGGAGTTACAGATTATTTTCTATGATTTTCTAAAGTTTATAACATTTTTTGGAATTTCCTAGTTATTTAAAATAAATTAAATCCAGAAAATGCTTTATTGCATCAGCATTACGTCACAGTGATGTCAGCGGGTCAACTGGGCGGCCAGGGTCAAACCTGAGAAGTGGGTCCTACTGGTCAGTGTCACGTTGCTGGTTTGGGTCACTGACGGGTGGGGTCGGTCAAGGGCCACGTCAGCAAGGTCAACACTGACGCGTGGGGCCACTGTGATTAGTTAAAACTAAACATGAAATAAACTGTGGTTAGTTAAGGGCATGGGGCCCATCTGTTAGTGACTGATGGGGGTTTAGCTGGCAGGGATTAGTGCTAATGACTGCGCCACGTCGGCTTTCGCTGGAGTTCCGCCGGCGACCACCAAAACCATTGACGGAGACGTCGTGGGAAGGCGCTACAGGGGTCAGTTTCGGACGTGGTTTGCGGCTACAAGTAGCTGGGGATGCGGCACATCCAGAGGTTGCAGCGGCTGGAGCTGGGGTGCACGGAAACGACACCGACAGCGAGAAGCGCGGTGGGTGGAGTTCGGTTAAGCTCGGGGTCGGTGTTGCGGTGCACTGCAGGACATGCCAGTGGGTGGGTTAGCTTCCCGGGAGCATGCTGAGTGCGTTTATAGGTTCGTACGCGAGCGGCGGTGGCTAGAACGACGGCGGTGACATGCGCGGCGGAGCCGAGCTCTCGGCCATGGCGGAGATGTGTCCTGGAGCTCGCGAACGCGAGGGGAAGAGAGGGGTTCGGCGCGGAAGCTCACAGCAATCACGTTGAAGAGGTCAGCGGCTCGACGGAGGTCCGGTGCGGGCGGAACAACGAAGCCGATCTTCGGTGTCCGGAGGAAGAAGACGACGGCGAGGATAGTGCTACAGGGCTTCTGGCATCACGTGGGTTGGTGGAGACGAAGAGGAAGGCACGGTGGTTCATCTGGAAGCATCGGCGCGCCAAGGGGTGTACAATGGCCGCTGGTGCTCGTCGGCGCTCTCAGGTGCTCATGGTCTATCACGGGAGAGAGAGAGCAGAGGAGGAGGAAGGGGTCCAGAGAGAGAGGGGCGGTCAGGGGGGTGTCGTGGCACTTGGGGCCGTCTCCAGTAGTAGCGGCAAGCAGCAGCTGGCGAGCGCGTGCGCGCGCGCCGCGGCCACATGCCCTCCTGCCTACTGGTAGGAGGTTAGAGGTGACTGACGCCTGGGCCTCGTGGGTTTGCTGTCCACTAGGCCGGCTAGGTAAGCCTAGGTAAATCTCTCTCTCTTCACTGTTTTCTATTTTCTTTTCTGCAATTTGTTTTGGTTTAGTTTTAACACTAAACCATTTTATAAAATCCTGAAAATAATTATGTGGCTAGAACTAAAATATATCAAACCACATAAAATGTTCCAGAATTATTGGACATATATTAATTATATAAAAAATATCCAATGCAAATAGTTATTGAATTAATTCAAAGGCCCAAAATAAATGTTTTCGAGATACCAAAAATATTGGTTTGAATTTTACCTCTTGCCAATATTTTCAGAGACTAAGAGGAACATTTTCTTGGACTCATTTGATGAGTTTTAAATGTTGGTTATTTTTAGAGGTTTTTCTAAGGCTTTTGAAAATTCCTCAATTCAAGTTTCATTTGAATTTAAACATGATGCTCACATGGAAACTAGCATAGGTCAGACCAGAATTAGGGATGTGACAACTCACCCCCACTAAACAAGAATCTCGTCCCGAGATTCAAGACGTGAGGTAAGAAGACAAGGGGACACTAAGTATCACAAACTTCATGATCCAATTGTCTTCTCGAGGGTGTTGATTTGTTGACTCAAATCGATCTTGACGTCTTTGCTTGCAAGGTCTTCATCCAACATGATGACGACAGAAGGAGACTCTATAGAAAACGATCTCCTCGAAGATCAAGTATTCAAGATCAACTCATGGAGTGAGAGGTAAGAACATCTCTCGGGTTGAGATACGAAGCATTCATCCAAAGGGATGGAGTGGAACAGACGTCGAAGGTTCACTAGGTAGACAACAATTCCACACTTAAGAAGGTGGTAATCGGTTGTCAACGTAGCGAGGAGTTGAGTTGCCATGATACCACAATGAGACACCTTAGGGATGGTGACTCATAGATATATCCCCTTAAGTGGCAAAAAGAATTACCTTTGATTCAGAGATCATTGAAACTCTTTATACCAGCCTAAGGCAAATCACAATCGATCATTTCAAGGAGTCCGAAAGAATGACATTCTCGGGCCAGAATGGATGATGTGGACTACCTTGTTGAAGACAACACAAGGGATGATTTTGCTTATCATTGGAAATGGATGGAACCCATGGTAGGACTACTTTGAGGATGATCCCGATCAGTAATTACTGAGAAGGGTAGTCCATAGTAGGATGGCACAATGGCGGTGAAAGCTGGGAACAAAATGCAAATACTGGGAATGATTCTAGTAACTGGGAGAACTCCACAAACGAGAGTGAGTCCACTGTTGAAAATTTATAGCATAACCGAGGAAACTAGGAGCAATCCCAGTTAGTGCCGATGATAACACCTAGTGCTTGTGCGTGCTCTCAAGAACTTGAGCATTTCCATATTCATCAAGGTTTTACCAACATCTGTGACAAGGATCCTGGCAACACAACATACTACCATGATGAGTATTGGTGGAGGAAGAAGATGCAAGGAGGACAACACTTTCTGAGATTTCACCTTAGCGAGGCCAAGGGGACAAAATCTGGATGATCGACCGAGAGACATTTAGCACTCCGCTTCTAATGTTCTCCTTGATGTGCTAGTGCAACCCATTAATTAAAATGGTTTGGTACCCAAAACATCAAGTAAAAGGTCGGACTTCGGGAGCACAACAATCCATAAGGAATAACTATGGAGTAAATCCTACGAAACCCTCATGGGGAGGTGGCCAACTTCCTCAATAAATATACTACAATAATGGGTCTTCCGGTTGGGTGTGTTGGCCACGACATCCACTTTACCGGGTTACAGAGAGACCAATATTGTAGTTCTTGGGAAAATGTTCCAATCATCATATCTGCCTGAGATTCAGATCTGGTTGGTGTCAGAATATTGCAGACTCATCAAGTCTAGAAAGAAAAATGAAAGTTTGCAACACAAATCAACGAGATGACGTTGCGAGATTCTCGGGGAAAATGGACTACGGTAGTAAGCTCCAAAACATGAGCTGGTCCTGCTACAACATGTGAACGCATTGTCCGAGACAAGCATGACCTCATAGTAGTCTTATAATAAAACACTACCGAGTTCAGGTGGGGAACCCTCATCGAGGATATCGAAGTCTTTACGCAAGTCCATGGATTAGATCCCAAGCATAGACTTCTCTTCCTTGAACAAGTCAATCAGTGGCTTGGTGTGCTAAGAACACATATAGAATGGAGGCGGCCAACCTACCAAACCATAGAATACTTCGCACATGTGCATGACCAACTTGGGGACGATTCCAGAGGAAGCAAAAACAATCTTTCTCGGATCCATGACGGCAACTTACATCAAGTGCACGTGAATTGGAGAAAGTCACTCCTTTCATCCAAGGCTATGCTTCATGAACGAAACATGAAGATAATGCTTATAAAGTTTCCAACACTAGCTTAGATGTTCAACATGAATCATGGACAAGATAAGGATGTTGTCGATGGGCTCAACAACAATTCATCCAGTTTCCATATAAACGGAATTCCACAATTAAGTGAACACGGTGATAGCATTGGTCAGACCAAAGGATGTAATGGTGTATGCCGAAGGGATCAACCATGAGTAAGACAACATTACGAACATCGTTGGCTTTGATTTGATTTGATAATAGCCCATACTCAAATCAAAGTTTTGATAATATAATAGGTCTAACAACTGATCACAGGGACCAATCGATGAGGATATCATCTTTCTTCAATACACACTAAATATCCCTTGAAATGAACTAAGTCGGGCAAGCTTTTATCTTCCAACTCTCCAAGTTGTTGTTTAGCTTAACCAACTAGCTCGGGGTATCCGACACAAGTTCTTAGAGAAGGGTGGTTTAACCAACTTGATCACGAACTCAACATAGCGGTCAGGTGACAACCTGGTAATACTTCCGAGAAGATATTCGGAACATCACGAACCACCGATATGATACTAAGCTCGAGAACAATCTTGCTTTTCAGGGCAAGACGATATGATCGAAAGAGCAAGGAATTAACATAATCCAAACTCATTGATCAAAGAGTGCACCAAGAAAATGGACTAGGTAACACAATCTATCTTAGAATGATGACTCAAAACCAACACACTAAGAATGAATTATTGTCCATTAACTACCAAGCAACGGGGTTGCTAGGAGTATTGATTTCACACATCACAATTCACTTGTCAGCATTCCCGTTACAACAACACGGGACCGAGGAATGAATAATGATGGCGAGAAGTATCACTGCGTCAAGAATTCATAAGAGGTGGTGCAATTCTCATGACATTCTTGACATAAAGATGGTAACACTCCAAGGTAGAGCAGAGCAAAAGTTGGATTGGCATTTTGATCCACGGAATACAACTACTTGACCCAATCCTTGAAGTGGACAAGGTACTGGAGTTTGTTTCTCCTAGTCATTCTAGAATAGAATGGCTTGACAGACCACAAGAAAAATAGGCATCGATGAACACGAATGCAAGACATGCTCTTTACTATCTTATGATAGCCGGAGGTCAGAATACAACTAAAGAGAACAACTCAAAGGAACATACTATTTCTTTAAGTTGTAGATGCATCGGTTAGCACGTTGAATAAATTCAACATGTTTCTTCCGGATAACCCATGCAGAAAGGTAGGACTGGCAGAGTCACAACATAGAATGGAGAACTCATTGAGAACACTCTGGTTGTGATCTTTCGGTTCCACGAGGAACTTCTTCCATAAGTAGTTCATGGTATTTGGAAGAGGAAAATACCACGGACCTTGAGGACTATCGCAAAGGTTACTAATATCCTAAAGGAACGAGCAAACACTATCAACATGAGGTAAGTGGAGTGAATTTTGGGTTTAAGAACCCAGAAATAGAATACCTACATACTAAATGGCATCACGGGATGCTTTCGAGAATAATGGCCAGAATCATCACACTGGGGATACAAAGCATTGCTAGATTACTAAGTGGTTCTCTAGTATGCCTAGGGTCATAATAATGGCTTCAACATATACGCCGAGGCAACGGAGTACCTCAACTCGATGACTACTGTGGTTAATCTGGCCCAAAGGAACATCGAGAATGAAAAGAAGGAATTTGCAAATGCATTAGACTATTTAGAAACCTGGGACGACTCGGACAGCATAACGGCTGTAAATGCTCAAAAAGATTTGCGACATCCTGCAAAATGGAGGCATAGCCACTCAACATCACAATATCAAGGTTCGGAGATCAACTGTTAACACATGGAAGTACTAGAAACTGAACTGATACTTAAATCCACCAAACCTATAAGTCTACGGATGAGTAACACGTGATCCTGATAGGAAGAAGGGAAAGCCTAGTTCCTTAACCTCGTAGGAAAGATAGGATGACTCAGATTAGAAGGGCACAAAGTAAAGGAGTAAAAAGAGCCTTACGTTCCCATCCCACAATCCATTCCCCTACATATAACTAAAGCATTTCTAGACTCAACTTCGACCAGTTTGGCTTGGTAATCCTACAGGCAGTCAGGCTCTGATACCAAAGCTGTCAGGACCCCGATCCTAAGCCACATCGATCTAGCATCTAATAGATCATATCACTTTGCGGCCTCGCGCACGCTATTCCCACGGTGCCACCATACCTGGCCCGGGACCGTTTGCGCCTTTTGGCTCACGTATATGATAGTGTCGCTAGCATCCATATGACAGAGAACCCGGGCCGACATGACTAGTCGTGAACCCAAAGTGGCACTAACTTACAGGGACAGGCATACATGACCCAGCAACGAACGTGTCGGTCATCAGCGAGTGAATTCGGGCTATAGCAACTGGGCTAGCAGGACTCCGGGAATTCGGGCTGTAGCAGGCTAACAGGACTCTGAAAGACACCGCGTGACATTTCCCCAAAGGGACAGACACAGGATCGAAGAAGGACACATGCCTGCCAGTCTAAGTGTTCCGGAGCAGTAGCAACTGGGCTAACAGGACTCCGGTAAATCGGGCTGTAGCGGACTACCATGGCTCGATGGAAGCACTAGACTACATTTCCCCATAATAGAGGCTACCAAGGATAGACAACTAAGTTGTCGGATCCCACACATACCAAGCATTTCAATCATACACACAATATGCTCGATATGTGTAAATACAACATGGCATCACAACAAAACTCTACGACTCAAAGTATTTATTCAATAGGCTCCGGGGAGCGAGATATTACAAACATGGGTCTCATGACCCAACATTCAGAGCATACAAGTCAAAGCACAAGCGGAAGCTCAACATGTCTGAGTACAGACATCTACAAATGAAAAAGGCTGAGAGGCCCGACTATCTACCAGATCCTGCCGAGGCACAAGATCGTAGCTGAGGTAACAAGCTAAACATTGAAGTCCACGCGGCACTACTAGTGAGACTGAAGTCTCTCTACAAAACATAAAATAGTCAAACGTGAGTACAAATGTACCCAGCAAGACTTACATCAGAACTAACTACATATGCATCAGTATCAACAAAGGGGGATGGTGGGGTTTAACTGCAGCAAGCCAGCTTTGACTCGGTGGCTATCCTGAACTACGACTGCAAGTAACTCTTTTGAGGTGGTGCACACGAGTCCACATATTCACCATATCAATACACCACTATGGATCCGCTCCCGTCTCCCTACGAGAACGCCATCCATAGCACTCATGATTATCTTGCGCATTTTAGAGTATCCACTTTCACTTGTCTATGAACTGTATAGGCAACCCAAAGGTCCTTTACCGCGGACGCGGCTATTCAAATAGATTATGTTAACCCTGCAGGGGTGTACTTCTTCACACACGCTCTCGCCACTTACCGCCATGTACACGTCATGTATCTCGGCAACCTTCAAGCGGAAGCCTGGCGGGAGTGTCGGCCACGGCCTACCTAAACACTCAAGTCTCTAGTCCAGGTTTATCGCCTATTCAGGTTCCATCCGCAGGGAGTCCAGCCAAGGTTTCCACATACGGCCCCGAACGATGTGTACATGGTTCCGCGACACCAAACGGGCGCCCGGCATACCCGGCCACGTGCCTACCGCATCACAGTCCACCCCTCGGGTCAGCGTTGCCCACGGCCTCCAGCATACTACAAACACCAGAAACTACTTGCAACTCCTGGACAAAGGACAAGGGTGATTAAGAAGCCGAGAGGGTCAATTAAGGATCCCAATGAGTGGTAGTAGTTGTTCATGGATCACAAACACAGAACTCAGTTCCTGAGGACGGCTTCAATGAGACAACCCACCATGTACTCCTACATGGCCTCTCACCGCTACCTTTACCAAATCGTGTTCACACACTTAGCTCACACATAGTAGGACATGTTTACACACCTCCGATTCATCCCCGATGAATCAGACCCGACTCAACTCTAAGAAGTAGCAGGCATGACAAACAAGCATGAATGAGTAGGCACAACAGGGCTCAAGCAACTCCTACTCATGCTAGTGGGTTTCATCTATTTACTGTGGCAATGACAGGTCATGCAGAGGAAAAAGGGTTCATCTACCGCAACAAGTAACAGTTGTATTGTTGTTGTCCTATGCAGTAAAAGAGAGCAGAGCGAGAGAGTGGGTTTGTATCGGAATGAACAAGGAGGTTTTGCTTGCCTGGCACTTCTGAAGATAGTATAGCTCTTCATCGGTGTCATCGATCACATCGTCGGTACATGTCTACTGAGAGGGGACAAGCACCGACAAACAAAGAAGAAACACAATCAATGCAATGCACAATATGATGCATGATCATGACATGGCAATATTTTGTGATTTGAGCTAATGCATCTAGCAGTAGGTTAAATGGAGTTGGCTTGAATCCAAGATTCAAATTCAAACTCCACATGTGGCTATTTAAATGCCATTCATTCCATTTGTCCTAAACAGTAGTCATAAATTGTTCTAACATGCATGAAACTAGTACATATGGATGGACTAGATTTTTCTGATCATTTTTCATATATAATTTATTTCATTTGGAGTTACAGATTATTTTCTATGATTTTCTGAAGTTTATAACAGGTTCTGGAATTTCTTGGTTATTTAAAATGAATTAAATCCAGAAAATGCTTTATTGCATCGGCATTACGTCACAGTGACGTCAGCGGGTCAACTGGGTGGCCAGGGTCAAACCTGAGCAGTGGGTCCTACTGGTCAGTGTCACGTTACTGGTTTGGGTCACTGACGGGTGGGGTCGGTCAAGGGCCACGTCAGCAAGGTCAACGCTTACGCGTGGGGCCATTGTGATTAGTTAAAACTAAACATGAAATAAACTGTGGTTAGTTAAGGGCATGGGGCCCATCTGTCAGCGACTGATGGGGGTTTAGCTGGCGGGTATTAGCGCTAATGACCGTGCCGCGTCGGTTCTCGCTGGAGTTCAGCCGGCTACGACCAAAACCGACGACGGAGACGTTGTGGGAAGGCGCTACAGGGGACAGTTTCGGACGTGGTTTGCGGCTACAAGTAGCTGGGGATGCGGCGCATCCAGAGGTTGTGGCGGCTGGAGCTGAGGTGCACGGAAACGACACCGGCGGCGAGAAGCGTGGTGGCCGGAGTTCGGTTAAGCTTGGGGTCGGCGTTGTGGTGCACTACAGGACATGCCCATGGGTGGGTTAGCTTCCTGGGAGCATGCTGAGTGCGTTTATAGGTTCGGACGCGAGCAGCGGTGGCTAAGAACGACGGCGGCGACATGCGCGGCGGAGCCGAGCTCTCGGCCATGGCGGAGATGCGTCCTAGAGCTCGCGAACGCGAGGGGGAAGAGAGGGGTTCGGCGCGGAAGCTCACAGCGATCACGTTGAAGAGGTCAGCGGCCCGGGGGAGGTCCGGTCCGGGCGGAACGACAAAGCCGATCTCCGGCATCCGGAGGAAGAAGATGACGGCGACGACGGTGCTACAGGGCTTCCGGCGTCACGTGGGTTGGTGGAGACGAAGAGGAAGGCACGGTGGTTCTTCTGGAAGCATCGGCGCGGCGAGGGGTGGACGATGGCCGCGGTGGTGCTCGCCAACGCTCTCAGGTGCTCGTGGTCGATCACGGGAGAGAGAGAGCAGAGGAGGAGGAGGGGGTCCAGAGAGAGAGGGGCCGTCAGGGGGGTGTCGTGGCGCTCGGGGCCATCTCCAGCAGCAGCGGCAAGCAGGAGCTGGCGAGCGCGTGCACACGCGCCGCGGCCACATGCCCTCCTGCCTACTGGCAGGAGGTTAGGGGTGACTGGCGCCTGGGCCTCGTGGGTTGGCTGTCCATTGGGCCGGCTAGGTAAGCCCAGGTAAATCTCTCTCTCTTCTCTGTTTTCTATTTTCTTTTTTGCAATTTGTTTTGGGTTTAGTTTTAACACCAAACCATTTTATAAAATCCTGAAAATAATTATGTGGCTAGAACTAAAATATACCAAACCACATAAAATGTTCCAGAATTATTGGAAATATATTAATTATATAAAAAAATATATCCAATGCCAATAGTTATTGAATTAATTCAAAGGCCCAAAATAAATGTTTTCGAGATACCAAAAATATTGGTTTGAATTTTACCTCTTGCCAATATTTTCAGAGACTAAGAGGAACATTTTCTTGGACTCGTTTGATGAGTTTTAAATGTTGGTTATTTTTAGAGGTTTTTCTGAGGCTTTTGAAAATTCCTCAATTCAAGTTTCATTTGAATTTAAACATGATGCTCACATGGAAACTAGCATAGCTCAGACCAGAATTAGGGATGTGACACTTTAGCAACATGATCGAATGAAATGATGATGAACCTCAATATGCTTAGTTCGAGAATGTTGCACGGGACTGTGAGCAATCTTAATAGCACTTCCATTGTCACAAAGCAATGGAACATGTTTCACATATGTCCCATAATCTTTATGAGTTTGGGTCATCCAAACTAATTGAGCACAACATGAACCGGCGGCAATGTATTCCGCTTCGGCAATGGATAAGGATACCGAGTTATGTTTCTTGGAGGACCAAGACACAAGAGACCTGCCAAGAAATTGACAAGTACCCGAAGTGGACTTTCTATCGACCTTGTCTGAATTGGAGTAGCCAATAAGATCAAAAGAAGACCTCTTTGGATACCTGATGTATACTACACAACCTTCTTCTTGTTGACATTATTGGGCCTCCAAGTGCAGAGGTTTGTAGGATAGTAGCAAATTTCCCTCAAGTGGATGACCTAAGGTTTATCAATCCGTGGAAGGCATAGGATGAAGATGGTCTCTCTCAAACAACCCTGCAACCAAATAACAAAGAGTCTCTTGTGTCCCCAACACACCCAATACAATGGTAAATTGTATAGGTGCACTAGTTCAGCGAAGAGATGGTGATACAAGTGCAATATGGATGGTAGATATAGGTTTTTGTAATCTGAAATTATAAAAACAGCAAGGTAACAAGTGATAAAATTGAGCGTAAACGGTATTGCAATGGTAGGAAACAAGGCCAAAGGTTCATACTTTCACTAGTGCAAGTTCTCTCAACATTAATAACATAATTGGATCACATAACTATCCCTCAACATGCAACAAAGAGTCACTCCGACGACACTAATAGCGGAGAACAAACGAAGAGATTATGGTAGGGTACGAAACCACCTCAAAGTTACCCTTTCTGTTCTATCTACTCATGAGTCCGTAGTAAAATAACACCTTAAGACACAAATCAATCAAAACCCTAATGTCACCTAGATACTCCATTGTCACCTCAAGTATCCGTGGGCATGATTATACGATATGCATCAAACAATCTCAGATTCATCTATTCAACCTACACAAAGTACTTCAAAGAGTGCCCCAAAGTTTCTACTGGAGAGTCAAGAGGAAAATGTGTGCCAACCCCTATGCACAGGTTCATGGGCGGAACCCGCAAGTTGATCACCAAAACATACATCAAGTGGATCACATGAATATCCCATTGTCACCATAGATAAACATAGCAAGACATACATCAAGTGTTCTCAAATCCTTAAAGACTCAATCCGACAAGATAGCTTCAAAGGGAAAACTCAATCCATTACAAGAGAGTAGAGGAGGGAGAAACATCATAAGATCCAACTATAATAGCAAATATCGCGATACATCAAGATCGTGCCATAGAGAGAACACGAGAGAGAGAGAGAGAGAGAGAGATCAAACACATAGCTACTAGTACATACCCTCAGCCCCGAAGGTGAACTACTCCCTCCTCGTCATGGAGAGCGCTGGGATAATGAAGATGGCCACCGGTGAGGGATTCCGCCTCCGGCAGGGTGCCGGAACAAGCTCCCGAGAGGTTTTTGATGGCTATAGAGGCTTGTGCCGGCGGAACTCCCGATCTATCTTCCGTTTCGATGGTTTTAGGGTATATGGGAATATATAGGCGAAAGAAGTCGGTCGGGGGAGCCTCGTGTGGGAAATATGCCCTAGAGGCAATAATAAAATGGTTATTATTATATTTCCTTGTTCATGATAATTGTCTATTTTTCATGCTATAATTGTGTTATCCGGAAATCATAATACATGTGTGAATACATAGACCACAACATGTCCCTAGTGAGCCTCTAGTTGACTAGCTCGTTGATCAATGGATGGTTACGGTTTCCTGACCATGGACATTGCATGCCATTGATAACGAGATCACATCATTGCGAGAATGATGTGATGGACAAGATCCAATCCTAAGCATAGCACAAGATCGTGTAGTTTGTTTGCTAGAGCTTTTCTAATCTCAAGTATCATTTCCTTAGACTATGAGATCGTGTAACTCCCGGATACCATAGGAGTGCTTTGGGTGTACCAAATGTCACAACGTAACTGGGTGGCTATAAAGTTATACTACAGGTATCTCCAAAAGTGTTTGTTGGGTTGACACGGATCGAGACTAGATTTGTCACTCCGTATGACGGAGAGGTATCTCTGGGCCCACTCGGTAATGCATCATCATAATGAGCTCAATGTGACCAAGTGGT
Organism: Triticum dicoccoides; assembly: GCF_002162155.2. Lineage (NCBI taxonomy): Eukaryota > Viridiplantae > Streptophyta > Magnoliopsida > Poales > Poaceae > Triticum > Triticum dicoccoides. Next base: position 513,765,137 of record NC_041381.1, on the reverse strand, counting down.
TGGTCACGGGATCATGCATTACGGTATGAGTAAAGTGACTTGCCGGTAACGAGATTGAAAGAGCTATTGGGATACCGATGATCGAATCTCGGGCAAGTAACGTACCGATTGACAAAGGGAATTGTATACGGGATTGCTTGAATCCTTGACATCGTGGTTCATCCGATGAGATCATCGTGGAACATGTGCGAGCCAACATGGGTATCCAGATCCCGCTGTTGGTTATTGGCCGGAGAGCTGTCTCGGTCATGTCTGCATGATTCCCGAACCCGTAGGGTCTACACACTTAAGGTTCAGTGATGCTAGGGTTATTAGGAAGACTTGTAAGTGAGTATCGAATGTTGTTCGGAGTCCCGGATGAGATCCCGGACGTCACAAGGAGTTCCGGAATGGTCCGGAGGTGAAGATTTATATACGGGAAGTTGTCATACGGTCACCGGAAAAGTTTGGGGGCATATCGGTATTGTACCGGGGCCACCGGAGGGGTTCCGGGGGGTCCACCGGGAGGGGACACCTCTCTCGGAGGGCCTCATGGGCCGTAGTGGGCAGGGAACCAGCCCCTGGAGGGCTGGGCACATCCCCCCTTGGGCCCATGCGCCTAGGGTTGCGGGGGACTAAAGGAAATATGCCCTAGAGGCAATAATAAAGTTATTATTTATTTCCTCATATCATGATAAATGTTTATTATTCATGCTAGAATTGTATTAACCGGAAACATGATACATGTGTGAATACATAGACAAACATAAAGTCACTAGTATGCCTCTACTTGACTAGCTCATTAATCAAAGATGGTTATGTTTCCTAACCATAGACATGTGTTGTCATTTGATTAATGGGATCACATCATTAGGATAATGATGTGATTGACATGACCCATTCCGTTATCCTAGCACTTGATCGTTTAGTATATTGCTATTGCTTTCTTCATGACTTATACAAAGTTCCTACAACTATGAGATTGTGCAACTCCCGTTTACCGGAAGAACACTTTGTGTGCTACCAAACGTCACAACGTAACTAGGTGATTATAAAGGTGCTCTACAGGTGTTTCCGAAGGTACATGTTGGGTTGGCGTAATTCGAGATTAGATTTTGTCACTCCGATTGTCGGAGAGGTATCTCTGGGCCCTCTCTGTAATACTCATCACCTAAGCCTTGCAAGCATTGTAACTAATGAGTTAGTTATAAGATGATGTGTTATAGAACGAGTAAAGAGACTTGCCAGTAACGAGATTGAACTAGGTATTGGATACCGACGATCAAATCTCGGGCAAGTAACATACCGATGACAAAGGGAACAACGTATGTTGTTATGCGGTTTGACCGATAAAGATCTTCGTAGAATATGTAGGAACCAATATGGGCATCCAGGTCCCGCTATTGGTTATTGACCGAGAATGGTTCTAGGTCATGTCTACATAGTTCTCGAACCCGTAGGGTCCGCACGCTTAACGTTACGATGACAGTTTTATAAGTTTTGATGTACCGAAGTTTGTTCGGAGTCCCGGATGTGATCACGGACATGACGAGGAGTCTCGAAATGATCGAGACATAAAGATTGATATATTGGACGACTATATTCGGACACCGGAAGTGTTCCGGGTGATTTCGGAGAAAACCGGAGTGCCGGGGGGGTTACCGGAACCCCCTGGGAGAGTATTGGGCCTTATGGGCCTTAGGGGAAAGGAGAGAGGGGCGGCCAGCATGGGCTGCGCGCCCCCTCCCCCCTCTGGTCCGAATTGGACTAGGAGGGGGGCGGCGCCCCCCCCCCCCTTTCCTTCCCCCTCTTCCCCTTCCTTCCCCCTCCTAGTAGTAGTAGGAAAGGAGGAGTTCTACTCCTACTAGGAGGAGGATTCCTCCTCCCTTGGCGCGCCCAAGGGGCCGGCCGGCCTCCCCCTTGCTCCTTTATATATGGGGGCAAGGGGGCACCCCATAGACATAGAAGTTGATCTACGGATCGTTCCTTAGCCGTGTGCGGTGCCCCCTCCACCATATTCCACCTCGGTCATATCGTCGCGGAGTTTAGGCGAAGCCCTGCGCCGGTAGAACATCATCATCGTCACCACGCCGTCGTGCTGACGGAACTCATCCCCAAAGCTTTGCTAGATCGGAGCCCGGGGATCGTCATCGAGCTGAACCTGTGCTGAACTCGGAGGTGCCGTACGTTCGGTGCTTGGATCGGTCGGATCGTGAAGACGTACGACTACATCAACCGCGTTGTCATAACGCTTCCGCTTACGGTCTATGAGGGTACGTAGACAACACTCTCCTCTCTTGTTGCTATGCATCACCATGATCTTGCATGTGCGTAGGAAACTTTTTGAAATTACTACGTTCCCCAACAGTGGCATCCGAGCCTAGGTTTTATGCGTTGATGTTATATGCACGAGTAGAACACAAGTGAGTTGTGGGCGATACAAGTCATACTGCTTACCAGCATGTCATACTTTGGTTCGGCGGTATTGTGAGATGAAGCGGCCCGGACCGACATTACACGTACGCTTACGCGAGACTGGTTTCATCGTTACGAGCACTCGTGCTTAAAGGTGGCTGGCGGGTGTCTGTCTCTCTCACTTTAGCTGAATCGAGTGTGGCTACGCCCGGTCCTTGCGAAGGTTAAAACAGCACCAACTTGACAAACTATCGTTGTGGTTTTTGATGCGTAGGTAAGAACGGTTCTTGCTAAGCCCATAGCAGCCACGTAAAATTTGCAACAACAAAGTAGAGGACGTCTAACTTGTTTTTGCAGGGCATGTTGTGATGTGATATGGTCAAGACGTGATGCTATATTTTATTGTATGAGATGATCATGTTTTGTAACCGAAGTTATCGGCAACTGGCAGGAGCCATATGGTTGTTGCTTTATTGTATGAAATGCAAACGCCCTGTAAATGCTTTACTTTATCACTTAGCGATAGTCGTAGAAGCAATAGATGGCATAACGACAACGATGCTACGATGGAGATCAAGGTGTCGCGCCGGTGACGATGGTGCTCACGACGGTGCTTCGGAGATGGAGATCGCAAGCACAAGATGATGATGGCCATATCATATCACTTATATTGATTGCATGTGATGTTTATCCTTTATGCATCTTATCTTGCTTTGATTGACGGTAGCATTTTAAGATGATCTCTCACTAAAATTATCAAGAAGTGTTCTCCCTGAGTATGCACCGTTGCCAAAGTTCGTCGTGCCCAGACACCACGTGATGATCGGGTGTGATAAGCTCTATGTCCATCTACAACGGGTGCAAGACAGTTTTGCACACGCGGAATACTCAGGTTAAACTTGACAAGCCTAGCATATGCAGATATGGCCTCGAAACATGGAGACCGAAAGGTCGAGCGTGAATCATATAGTAGATATGATCAACATAGTGATGTTCACCATTGAAAACTACTCCATCTCACGTGATGATCGGTTATGGTTTAGTTGATTTGCATCACGTGATCACTTAGATGACTAGAGAGATGTCTGTCTAAGTGGGAGTTCTTAAGTAATATGATTAATTGAACTTAAATTTATCATGAACTTAGTACCTGGTAGTATTTTGCTTGTCTATGTTTGTTTGTAGATAGATGGCTCGTGCTATTGTCCGTTGAATTTTAATGCGTTCCTTGAGAAAGCAAAGTTGAAAGATGATGGTAGCAATTACACGGACTGGGTCCGTAACCTGAGGATTATCCTCATTGCTGCACAGAAAAGTTACGTCCTGGAAGCACCGCTGGGTGCCAGGCCTGCTGCTGATGCAACTAACGACGTTAAGAACGTCTGGCAGAGCAAAGCTGATGACTACTCTATAGTTCAGTGTGCCATGCTTTACGGCTTAGAACAGGGTCTTCAACGACGTTTTGAACATCATGGAGCATATGAGATGTTCCAGGAGTTGAAGTTAATATTTCAAGCAAATGCCCGGATTGAGAGATATGAAGTCTCCAATAAGTTCTACAGCTGCAAGATGGAGGAGAATAGTTCTGTCAGTGAGCATATACTCAAAATGTCTGGGTATAATAATCACTTGATTCAACTGGGAGTTAATCTTCTGGATGATAGCGTCATTGACAGAATTCTCCAATCACTGCCACCAAGCTACAAGAGCTTTGTGATGAACTATAATATACAAGGGGTGAACAAGACTATTCCCGAGCTCTTCGCAATGCTAAAAGCTGCGGAGGTAGAAATCAAGAAGGAGCATCAAGTGTTGATGGTCAACAAGACCACTAGTTTCAAGAAAAAGGGCAAAGGGAAGAAGAAGGGGAACTTCAAGAAGAACAGCAAGCAAGTTGCTGCTCAAGAGAAGAAACCCAAGTCTGGACCTAAGCCTGAAACTGAGTGCTTCTACTGCAAGCAGACTGGTCACTGGAAGCGGAACTGCCCCAAGTATTTGGCGGATAAGAAGGATGGCAAAGTGAACAAAGGTATATGTGATATACATGTTATTGATGTGTACCTAACTAGAGCTCGTAGTAGCACCTGGGTATTTGATACTGGTTCTGTTGCTAATATTTGCAACTCGAAACAGGGACTACGGAATAAGCAAGCAGTGGCCAAGGACGAGGTGACGATGCGCGTGGGAAACGGTTCCAAAGTCGATGTGATCGCGGTCAGCACGCTACCTCTACATCTACCTTCAGGATTAGTTTTAGACCTGAATAATTGTTATTTGGTGCCAGCGTTGAGCATGAACATTATATCTGGATCTTGTTTGATGCGAGACGGTTATTCATTTAAATCAGAGAATAATGGTTGTTCTATTTATATGAGTAATATCTTTTATGGTCATGCACCCTTGAAGAGTGGTCTATTTTTATTAAATCTCGATAGTAGTGATACACATATTCATAGTGTTGAAACCAAAAGATGCAGAGTTGATAATGATAGTGCAACTTATTTGTGGCACTGCCGTTTGGGTCATATCGGTGTAAAGTGCATGAAGAAACTCCATACTGATGGACTTTTGGAACCACTTGATTATGAATCACTTGGTACTTGCGAACCATGCCTTATGGGCAAGATGACTAAAATGCCGTTCTCCGGAACTATGGAGCGAGCAACTGATTTGTTGGACGTCATACATACTGATGTTTGTGGCCTAATGAATGTTGAGGCTCGCGGCGGGTATCGTTATTTTCTCACCTTCACAGATGATTTCAGCAGATATGGGTATATCTACTTGATGAAACACAAGTCTGAAACATTTGAAAAGTTCAAAGAATTTCAGAGTGAAGTGGAAAATCATCGTAACAAGAAAATAAAGTTTCTACGATCTGATCGTGGAGGAGAGTATTTGAGTTATGAGTTTGGCCTACACTTGAAACAATGTGGAATAGTTTCGCAACTCACGCCACCTGGAACACCACAACGAAATGGTGTGTCCGAATATCGTAATCGTACTTTACTTGATATGGTGCGATCTATGATGTCTCTTACTGATTTACCGCTATCGTTTTGGGGTTATTCTTTAGAGACGGCCGCATTCACGTTAAATAGGGCACCATCAAAATCCGTTGAGACGACGCCTTATGAACTGCGGTTTGGCAAGAAACCAAAGTTGTCGTTTCTTAAAGTTTGGGGCTGCGATGCTTATGTGAAGAAACTTCAACCAGATAAGCTCGAACCTAAATCGGAGAAATGTTTCTTCATAGGATACCCAAAAGATATTGTTGGGTACACCTTCTATCACAGATCCGAAGGCAAGACATTCGTTGCTAAGAATGGATCCTTTCTAGAAAAGGAGTTTCTCTCGAAAGAAGTGAGTGGGAGGAAAGTAGAACTTGATGAGATAATTGTATCTACTCCCTTATTGGAAAGTAGTTCATCACGAGAACCGGTTCCTGTGACAACTACACCAATTAGTGAGGAAGCTAATGATAATGATCATGAAACTTCAGATCAAGTTTCTACTGAACCTCGTAGGTCTACTAGAGTAAGATCTGCACCAGAGTGGTACGGTAATCCTATTCTGGAAGTCATGTTACTTGACCATGATGAACCTACAAACTATGAGGAAGCGATGATGAGCCCGGATTCCGCAAAATGGCTAGAAGCCATGAAATCTGAGATGGGATCCATGTATGAAAACAAAGTATGGACTTTGGTTGACTTGCCTGATGATCGGCAAGCCATTGAGAATAAATGGATCTTTAAGAAGAAGACTGACGCTGATGCTAATATAACTGTCTATAAAGCTCGACTTGTTGCAAAAGGTTTTCGACAAGTTCAAGGGGTTGACTACGATGAGACTTTCTCACCCGTAGCGATGCTTAAGTCCGTCCGAATCATGTTAGCTATTGCTGCATTTCATGATTATGAAATTTGGCAAATGGATGTCAAGACTGCATTCATGAATGGATTTCTAGAAGAAGAGTTGTATATGATACAGCTGGAAGGTTTTGTAGATCCAAAAGGTGCTGACAAAGTGTGCAAGCTCCAGCGTTCCATTTATGGACTGGTGCAAGCATCTCGGAGTTGGAATAAACGCTTTGATAGTGTGATCAAAGCATATGGTTTTATACAGACTTTTGGAGAAGCCTGTATTTACAAGAAAGTGAGTGGGAGCTCTGTAGCATTTCTAATTTTATATGTAGATGACATATTATTAATTGGAAATGATATAGAACTTCTGGATAGCATAAAAGAATACTTGAATAAAAGTTTTTCAATGAAAGACCTCGGTGAAGTTGCTTACATATTGGGCATCAAGATCTATAGAGATAGATCAAGACGCTTAATAGGACTTTCACAAAGCACATACCTTGACAAAATTTTGAAAAAGTTCAAAATGGATCAGGCAAAGAAAGGATTCTTGCCTGTGCTACAAGGTGTGAAGTTGAGTCAAACTCAATGCCCGACCACAGCAGAAGATAGAGAGAAAATGAAAAATGTTCCCTATGCTTCAGCCATAGGCTCTATCATGTATGCCATGCTGTGTACCAGACCTGACATATGCTTAGCAATAAGCTTGGCAGGAAGGTACCAAAGTAATCCAGGAGTGGATCACTGGACAGCGGTCAAGAACATCCTGAAATACCTGAAAAGGACTAAGGATAGGTTTCTCGTATATGGAGGTGACAAAGAGCTAGTCGTAAACGGTTACGTCGATGCAAGCTTTGACACTGATCCGGACGATTCTAAATCGCAAACCGGATACGTGTTTTTATTAAACGGTGGAGCTGTAAGTTGGTGCAGTTCTAAACAAAGCGTCGTAGCGGGATCTACATGTGAAGCAGAGTACATAGCTGCTTCGGAAGCAGCAAATGAAGGAGTCTGGATGAAGGAGTTCATTTCTGATCTAGGTGTTATACCTAGTGCATCGGGACCAATGAAGATCTTCTGTGACAATACTGGTGCAATTGCCTTGGCAAAGGAATCCAGATTTCACAAGAGGACCAAGCATATCAAGAGACGCTTCAATTCCATTCGGGACCAAGTCCAAGTGGGAGACATAGAGATTTGCAAGATACATACGGATCTGAATGTTGCAGACCCGTTGACTAAGCCTCTCTCGCGAGCAAAACATGATCAGCACCAAGACTCCATGGGTATTAGAATCATTACTATGTAATCTAGATTATTAACTCTAGTGCAAGTGGGAGACTGAAGGAAATATGCCCTAGAGGCAATAATAAAGTTATTATTTATTTCCTCATATCATGATAAATGTTTATTATTCATGCTAGAATTATATTAACCGGAAACATGATACATGTGTGAATACATAGACAAACATAAAGTCACTAGTATGCCTCTACTTGACTAGCTCATTAATCAAAGATGGTTATGTTTCCTAACCATAGACATGTGTTGTCATTTGATTAATGGGATCACATCATTAGGATAATGATGTGATTGACATGACCCATTCCGTTAGCCTAGCACTTGATCGTTTAGTATATTGCTATTGCTTTCTTCATGACTTATACAAAGTTCCTGCAACTATGAGATTGTGCAACTCCCGTTTACCGGAAGAACACTTTGTGTGCTACCAAATGTCACAACATAACTGGGTGATTATAAAGGTGCTCTACAGGTGTTTCCGAAGGTACATGTTGGGTTGGCATAATTCGAGATTAGATTTTGTCACTCCGATTGTCGGAGAGGTATCTCTGGGCCCTCTCGGTAATACTCATCACCTAAGCCTTGCAAGCATTGTAACTAATGAGTTAGTTATAAGATGATGTGTTACAGAATGAGTAAAGAGACTTGCCGGTAACGAGATTGAACTAGGTATTGGATACCGATGATCAAATCTCGGGCAAGTAACATACCGATGACAAAGGGAACAACATATGTTGTTATGCGGTTTGACCGATAAAGATCTTCGTAGAATATGTAGGAACCAATATGGGCATCCAGGTCCCGCTATTGGTTATTGACCGAGAATGGTTCTAGGTCATGTCTACATAGTTCTCGAACCCGTAGGGTCGCACGCTTAACGTTACGATGACAATTTTATTATGAGTTTATAAGTTTTGATGTACCGAAGTTTGTTCGGAGTCCCGGATGTGATCACGGACATGACGAGGAGTCTCGAAATGATCGAGACATAAAGATTGATATATTGGACGACTATATTCGGACACCGGAAGTGTTCCGGGTGATTTCGGAGAAAACCGGAGTGCCGGGGGGGTTACCGGAACTCCCCGGGAGAGTATTGGGCCTTATGGGCCTTAGGGGAAAGGAGAGAGGGGCGGCCAGCATGGGCCGCGCGCCCCCTCCCCCCTCTGGTCCGAATTGGAGTAGGAGGGGGGGCGGCGCCCCCCCCCCTTCCTTCCCCCTCTCCCCCTTCCTTCCCCCTCCTAGTAGGAGTAGGAAAGGAGGAGTCCTACTCCTACTAGGAGGAGGATTCCTCCTCCCTTGGCGCGCCCAAGGGGCCGGCCGGCCTCCCCCTTGCTCCTTCATATACGGGGGCAAGGGGGCACCCCATAGACACAGAAGTTGATCTACGGATCGTTCCTTAGCCGTGTGCGGTGCCCCTCTCCACCATATTCCACCTCGGTCATATCGTCATGGAGTTTAGGCGAAGCCCTGCGCCGGTAGAACATCATCATCGTCACCACGCCGTCGTGCTGACGGAACTCATCCCCGAAGCTTTGCTGGATCGGAGCCCGGGGATCGTCATCGAGCTGAACGTGTGCTGAACTCGGAGGTGCCGTACATTCGGTGCTTGGATCGGTCGGATCGTGAAGACGTACGACTACATCAACCGCGTTGGCATAATGCTTCCGCTTACGGTCTACGAGGGTACGTAGACAACACTCTCCCCTCTTGTTGCTATGCATCACCATGATCTTGCGTGTGCGTAGGATTTTTTTTTTGAAATTACTACGTTCCCCAATAGGGACCCTATATGGGGCGCCCCCCTTGCTTTGGGGGCAAGCCCCCTCCCCTTGGCCGCCGCCCCCCTCTAGATCTCATCTAGAGGGGGCCGGCCCCCTTCCCCCTTCCCCTATAAATAGAGGGGCGAGGGGAGGGCTGCACAACAACATCCAAGGCGTAGCCCCTCCCCTCCCCAACACCTCTACTCCTCCGTTAAGACCTTGGCAAAGCCTTGCCGGAGTACTGCCTCTCCACCACCACCACGCCGTCGTGCTGCTGTTGGAGCCCTCTTCCTCAACCTCTCCCTCCTCCTTGCTGGATCAAGGCGCGAGAGACGTCTCCGCTCCATACGTGTGTTGAACGCGGAGGTGTCGTCCATTCGGCGCTAGGATCATCGGTGATTTGGATCACGACGAGTACGACTCCATCAACCCCGTTCTCTTGAACGCTTCCGCTCGCGGTCTACAAGGGTACTTAGATGCACTCCTCTCTCTCTCTCTCGTAGCTAGATAACTCCATAGATTGATCTTGGTGATGCGTAGAAAATTTTAAGTTTCTGCTATGATCCCCAACAGTGGCATCATGAGCCAGGTCTATGCGTAGTTTCTATGCACGAGTAGAACACAATTTTGTTGTGGGCGTAGATGTTGTCAATTTACTTGCCACTACTAGTCTTATCTTGTTTCGGCGGCATCGTGGGATGAAGCGGCCCAGACCGACCTTACACATACACTTACGTGAGACAGGTTCCACCGACTGACATGCACTAGTTGCATAAGGTGGCTAGCGGGTGTCTGTCTCTCCCACTTTAGTTGGATCGGATTCGATGAAAAGGGTCCTTATGAAGGGTAAATAGAAATTGGCATATCACATTGTGGTTTTCACGTAGGTAAGAAACGTTCTTGCTAGAACCCTATTGCAGCCACGTAAAAACATGCAACAACAATTAGAGGACGTCTAACTTGTTTTTGCAGCATATGCCTTGTGATGTGATATGGCCAAAAGGATGTGATGAATGATATATATATGTGATGTATGAGATTGATCATGTTCTTGTAATAGGAATCACGACTTGCATGTCAATGAGTATGACAACCGGCAGGAGCCATAGGAGTTGTCTTAATTATTGTATGACCTGCGTGTCATTGAATAACACCATGTAATTACTTTACTTTATTGCTAAACCGTTAGCCATAGTAGTAGAAGTAATCGTTGGCGTGACAACTTCATGAAGACACGATGATGGAGATCATGATGATGGAGATCATGGTGTCATGCCAGTGACGATGATGATCATGGCGCCCCAAAGATGGAGATCAAAAGGAGCAAAATGATATTGGCCATATCATGTCACTATTTGATTGCATGTGATGTTTATCATGTTTTTGCATCTTATTTTCTTAGAACGACGGTAGTAAATAAGATGATCCCTCATAATAATTTCAAGGAAGTGTTCCCCCTAACTGTGCGCCGTTGCGAAAGTTCGTTGTTTCAAAGCACCACATGATGATCGGGTGTGATAGATTCTAACATTCACATACAACGGGTGTAAGACAGATTTACACATGTAAAAACACTTAGGTTGACTTGACGAGCCTAGCATGTACAGACATGGCCTCGTAACACAAGAGACCGAAAGGTCGAACATGAGTCGTATAGAAGATACGATCAACATGAAGATGTTCACCGATGATGACTAGTCCGTCTCACGTGATGATCGGACACGGCCTAGTTGACTCGGATCATGGATCACTTAGATGACTAGAGGGATGTCTATCTGAGTGGGAGTTCATTAAATAATTTGATTAGATGAACTTAATTATCTTGAACTTAGTCTAAAACTTTTGCAATATGTCTTGTAGATCAAATGGCCCACGCTAATGTTGCCCTCAACTTCAACGCGTTCCTAGAGAAAACCAAGCTGAAAGACGATGGCAACAACTATACGGACTGGGTCCGGAACTTGAGGATCATCCTCATAGCTGCCAAAAGAGCATATGTCCTAGATGCACCGCTAGGTGAAGCACCCGTTTTCCCAGCAACTCAAGATGTTATGAATGCCTGGCAGTCACGTAGTGATGATTACTCCCTGGTTCAGTGCGGCATGCTTTACAGCTTAGAACTGGGGCTCCAAAAAGCGTTTTGAGCAGCACGGAGCATATGAGATGTTCCGAGAGCTGAAAATGGTTTTCCAAGCTCATGCCCGGGTCGAGAGATATGAAGTCTCCGACAAGTTCTATAGTTGTAAGATGGAGGAGAATAGTTCTGTCAGCGAGCACATACTCAAAATGTCTGGGTTGCACAACCGCTTGTCTCAGCTGGGAGTTAACCTCCCGGATGACGTGGTCATTGACAGAATCCTTCAGTCGCTCCCACCTAGCTACAAGAGCTTTGTGATGAACTACAATATGCAGGGGATGGTGAAAACTATTCCTGAGGTATTTTCAATGCTGAAATCAGCGTAGGTAGAAATCAAAAAGGAACATCAAGTGTTGATGGTCAATAAAACCACTAGTTTCAAGAAAGGCAAGGGTAAGAAGAACTTCAAGAAGGACGGCAAGGGAGTTGCCGCGCCCGGTAAGCCAGTTGCCGGGAAGAAGCCAAAGCATGGACCCAAACCAGAGACTGAGTGCTTTTATTACAAGGGAAGCGGACACTGGAAGCGGAACTGCCCCAAGTACTTAGCGGACAAGAAGGCTGGCAACACCAAAGGTATATGTGATATACATGTAATTGATGTGTACCTTATCAGTACTCGTAGTAGCTCCTGGGTATTTGATAGCGGTGCGGTTGCTCATATTTGTAACTCAAAACAGGAGCTGCGGAATAAGCGGAGACTGGCGAAGGACGAGGTGACGATGCGCGTCGGGAATGGTTCCAAGGTCGATGTGATCGCCGTTGGCACGCTACCTCTACATTTACCTACGGGATTAGTTTTAAACCTCAATAATTGTTATGTAGTGCCAGCTTTGAGCATGAAGATTGTATCTGGATCTCGTTTAATACGAGATGGCTACTCATTTAAATTCGAGAATAATGGTTGATCTATTTATACGAGAGATATGTTTTATGGTCATGCCCCGCTGGTCAATGGTTTATTCTTAATGAATCTCGAACATGATGTTACACACATTCATAGTGTGAATACCGAAAGATGTAAGGTTGATAACGATAGTCCCACATACTTGTGGCACTGCCGCCTTGGTCACATTGGTGTCAAACGCATGAAGAAGCTCCATGTTGATGGACTTTTGGAGTCTCTTGATTATGAATCATTTGACACATGCGAACCATGCCTCATGGAAAAAATGACCAAGACTACGTTCTCCGGAACAATGGAGCGAGCAAGAAACTTATTGGAAATCATACATACTGATGTGTGCGGTCCAATGAGCGTTGAGGCTCGCGGAGGCTATTGTTATGTTCTCACTCTCACTGATGACTTAAGTAGATATGGGTATGTCTACTTGATGAAACACAAGTCTGAGACCTTTGAAAAGTTCAAGGAATTTCAGAATGAGGTAGAGAATCAACGTGACCGAAAAATAAAGTTCTTACAATCAGATCGTGGGGGAGAATACTTAAGTCACGAATTTGGTACGCACTTAAGGAAATGTGGAATCGTTTCACAACTCATGCCGCTTGGAACACCTCAGTGTAACGGTGTGTCCGAATGTCGTAATCGCACTCTATTGGATATGGTGCAATCTATGATGTCACTCACCGATTTACCGCTATCATTTTAGGGATACGCTCTAGAAACAGCTACATTCACTTAAATAGGGCACTGTCTAAATCCGTTGAGACGACACCGTATGAATTATGGTTTGGGAAGAAACCTAAGCTGTCGTTTCTAAAAGTTTGGGGATGTGATGCTTATGTCAAGAAACTTCAACCTGAAAAGCTCGAACCCATGTCAGAAAAATGCGTCTTCATAGGATATCCTAAGGAAACCATTGGGTATACCTTCTACCTTAGATCCGAAGGCAAGATCTTTGTTGCCAAGAACGGGTCCTTTCTGGAGAAAGAGTTTCTCTCGAAAGAAATAAGTGGGAGGAAAGTAGAACTCGATGAAGTACTGCCTCTTGAACCGGAAAGTAGCGCAGCTCAGGAAGATGTTCCTGTGGTGCCTGCACCGACTAGATAGGAAGTTAATGATGATGATCAAGGTACTTCAGATCAAGTTGCTACTGAACTTCGAAGGTCCACAAGGACACGTTCCACACCAGAATGGTATGGTAACCCTGTCCTGGAAATCATGTTGTTAGACAACGTTGACCTTCAAACTATGAAGAAGCGATGGCGGGCCTAGATTCCAACAAATGGCTTGAAGCCATGCAATCCGAGATAGGATCCATGTATGAAAACAAAGTATGGACTTTGACAGACTTGCCCGATGATCGGCGAGCGGTAGAAAATAAATGGATCTTTAAGAAGAAGACGGACGCGGATGGTAATGTTATCATCTATAAGGCTTGACTTGTCGCTAAGGGTTATCGACAAGTTCAAGGGGTTGACTACAATGAGACTTTCTCTCCCGTGGCGAAGCTGAAGTCCGTCCAAATCATGTTAGCAATTGTCGCATACTATGATTATCAGATATGGCAAATGGACGTCAAAACGGTATTCCTTAACGGCTATCTTAAGGAAGAATTGTATATGATGCAGCCGGAAGGTTTTGTCGGTCCTAAGAATGCTAACAAGGTATGCAAGCTCCAACCCTCCATCTATGGGCTGGTGCAAGCATCTCAGAGTTGGAACATTCGCTTTGATGAAATGATCAAAGCGTTTGGGTTTATGCAGACTTATGGAGAAGCCTGCATTTACAAGAAAGTGAGTGGGAGCTCTGTATCATTTCTCATATTGTATGTAGATGACATACTTTTGATGGGAAATGATATAGAACTTTTGGACAGCATTAAGGCCTACTTGAATAAGTGTTTTTCAATGAAGGACCTTGGAGAAGCTGCTTCATATTAGGCATCAAGATCTATAGAGATAGATCGAGACGCCTCATAGGTCTTTCACAAAGCACATACCTTGATAAGATATTGAATAAATTCAATATGGATCAGTCCAAGAAGGGGTTCTTGCCTTTGTTGCAAGGTGTGAAATTGAGCTCGGCTCAATGCCCGACTACGGCAGAAGATAGAGAAAAGATGAGTGCCATCCCCTATGCCTCGGCTATAGGGTCTATTATGTATGCCATGTTGTGTACGAGACCTGATGTAAACCTTGCCGTAAGTTTGGTAGGAAGGTACCAAAGTAATCCTGACATGGAACACTGGACAGCGTTCAAGAATATCCTAAAGTACCTGAAAAGGACTAAGGATATGTTTCTCATTTATGGAGGTGACGAAGAGCTCGTCATAAAGGGTTACGTCGACGCTAGCTTCGACACAGATCTGGATGACTCTAAGTCACAAACCGGATACATGTATATTTTGAATGGTGGGGCAGTAAGCTGGTGCAGTTTCAAGCAAAGCGTCGTGGTGGGATCTACATGTGAAGCGGAGTACATGGCAGCCTCGGAGGCAGCACATGAAGCAATCTGGATGAAGGAGTTCATTACCGACCTAGGAGTTATTCGCAATGCATCGGGGCCGATGACTCTCTTCTGTGACAACACTGGAGCCATTGCCCTTGTCAAGGAGCCCAGGTTTCACAAGAAGACCAGGCACATCAAGCATCGCTTCAACTCCATTCGTGAAAATGTTCAAGATGGAGACATAGATATTTGCAAAGTGCATATGGATCTGAATGTCGCAGATCTGTTGACTAAACCTCTTCCGCGAGCAAAACATGATCAACACCAGAACTCTATGGGTGTTCGATTCATCACAATGTAACTAGATTATTGACTCTAGTGCAAGTGGGAGACTGTTAGAAATATGCCCTAGAGGCAATAATAAAATGGTTATTATTATATTTCCTTGTTCATGATAATTGTCTATTGTTCATGCTATAATTGTGTTATCCGGAAATCATAATACATGTGTGAATACGTAGACCACAACATGTCCCTAGTGAGCCTCTAGTTGACTAGCTCGTTGATCAATGGATGGTTATGGTTTCCTGACCATGGACATTGGATGTCATTGATAACGGGATCACATCATTGGGAGAATGATGTGATGGAAAAGACCCAATCCTAAGCATAGCACAAGATCGTGTAGTTCGTTTGCTAGAGCTTTTCTAATGTCAAGTATCATTTCCTTAGACCATGAGATCGTGTAACTCCCGGATACCGTAGGAGTGCTTTGGGTGTACCAAATGTCACAACGTAACTGGGTGGCTATAAAGGTATACTACAGGTATCTCCGAAAGTGCCTGTTGGGTTGACACAGATCGAGACATAAAGATTGATATATTGGACGACTATATTCGGACACCGGAAGTGTTCCGGGTGATTTCGGAGAAAACCGGAGTGCCAGGGGGGTTACCGGAACTCCCCAGGAGAGTATTGGGCCTTATGGGCCTTAGGGGAAAGGAGAGAGGGGCGGCCAGCATGGGCCGCGCGCCCCCTCCCCCCTCTGGTCCGAATTGGAGTAGGAGGGGGGGCGGCGCCCCCCCCTTCCTTCCCCCTCTCCCCCTTCCTTCCCCCTCCTAGTAGGAGTAGGAAAGGAGGAGTCCTACTCCTACTAGGAGGAGGATTCCTCCTCCCTTGGCGCGCCCAAGGGGCCGGCCGGCCTCCCCCTTGCTCCTTCATATACGGGGGCAAGGGGGCACCCCATAGACACAGAAGTTGATCTACGGATCGTTCCTTAGCCGTGTGCGGTGCCCCTCTCCACCATATTCCACCTCGGTCATATCGTCATGGAGTTTAGGCGAAGCCCTGCGCCGGTAGAACATCATCATCGTCACCACGCCGTCGTGCTGACGGAACTCATCCCCGAAGCTTTGCTGGATCGGAGCCCGGGGATCGTCATCGAGCTGAACGTGTGCTGAACTCGGAGGTGCCATACATTCGGTGCTTGGATCGGTCGGATCGTGAAGACGTACGACTACATCAACCGCGTTGGCATAATGCTTCCGCTTACGGTCTACGAGGGTACGTAGACAACACTCTCCCCTCTTGTTGCTATGCATCACCATGATCTTGCGTGTGCGTAGGATTTTTTTTTTGAAATTACTACATTCCCCAACAGGGACCCTATATGGGGCGCCCCCCTTGCTTTGGGGGCAAGCCCCCTCCCCTTGGCCGCCGCCCCCCTCTAGATCTCATCTAGAGGGGGCCGGCCCCCTTCCCCCTTCCCCTATAAATAGAGGAGCGAGGGGAGGGCTGCACAACAACATCCAAGGCGGAGCCCCTCCCCTCCCCAACACCTCTCCTCTGTTAAGAGCTTGGCAAAGCCCTACCCGAGTACTGCCTCTCCACCACCACCATGCCGTTGTGCTGCTGTTGGAGCCCTCTTCCTCAACCTATCCCTCCTCCTTGCTGGATCAAGGCGTGGGAGAAGTCTCCGCTCCGTACGTGTGTTGAACGCGGAGGTGTCGTCCGTTCGGCACTAGGATCATCGGTGATTTGGATCACGACGAGTACGACTCCATCAACCCTGTTCTCTTGAACGCTTCCGCTCGCGATCTACAAGGGTACGTAGATGCACTCCTCTCTCTCTCTCTCTCTCTCTCTCTCTCTCTCTCTCTCTCTCTTGTTGCTAGATAACTCCATAGATTGATCTTGGTGATGCGTAGAAAATTTTAAATTTCTGCTACGATCCCCAACACCTCGACGGGCCCACGAGGGTGGAGGGCGCGCCCAGGGGGTGGGTGCCCCCCCTATCTCGTAGCTTCCTCGAAGCTTCCCTGGCTTGTACTCCAAGCTCCCTGGATTGCTTCCATTCCAAAAATAACTTTCCGAAGGTTTCATTCCGTTTGGACTCCGTTTGATATTCCTTTTCTTCGAAACACTGAAATAGGCAAGAAAACAGCAATATGGGCTGGGCCTCCGGTTAATAGGTTAGTCCCAAAAATAATATAAAGTGTATAATAAAGCCCATAAACATCCAAAACAGATAATATAATAGCATGAATGCTTCATAAATTTTAGATACATTGGAGACGTATCAGCATCCCCAAACTTAATTCCTGCTCGTCCTTGAGTAGGTAAATGATAAAAGAAAGAATTTATGAAGTGTGAATGCTAGCAGGTGCACAAGTTTGATCAATGATAATTTCAGTCACCTTTATATGTCATACAGTAGTTCATCTCATAAAACTTCTCATGATCAATTAATAAACTATTCACATGTTAAAGCATAGACCATAAACTTTCTTGAAAACTTAGCAAACTTCATTCTCAGTCATCAAACAATTACAATTCATCGTATTTTCAGAAAGGGTCTATGTTAGAGCTTTGATTTAGCAAACTCCACACACTCAACTATCATATAGTCTTCTACAATTGCTAACACTCACGCAATACTTATGGTTATGAAGTTTTAATCGGACAGTAAGAAAGATAGGGGCTTATAGTGTTGCCTCCCAACGTATTCACCTTTGGGTGATGTCAACAATAATAGTTCATGCTAACTTACATCCAATTGGATATATATATATATATATATATATATCAGGATCTTTCCAACACGAGGTGCTTGCCAAAGGATAAAATGAAAAAGGGAAAGGTGAAGATCACCTTGACTCTTGCATAAAGTAAAAGGCATAAAGTAAAAGATAGGCCCTTCGCAGAGGGAAGCATAGGTTGTCATGCGCTTTTATGGTTGGATGCACAAAATCTTAATGCAAAAGAACGTCACTTTATATTGCCACTTGTATATGGAACTTTATTATGCAGTCCGTCGCTTTTATTGCTTCCATAACAAGATCGTATAAAGCTTATTTTCTTCACACTAACAAGTCATACATATTTAGAGAGCAATTTTTATTGCATGCACCGATGACAACTTACTAGAAGGATCTTACTCAATCCATAGGTAGGTATGGTGGACTCTCATGGCAAAAACTGGGTTTAAGGATATTTAGAAGCACAAGTAGTATCTCTACTTGGTGCAAGGAATTTTGGCTAGCATGAGGGGGAAAGGCAACCTCAACATGTTTGAATGATCCATGACAATATACTTTAACTGAGATGTGAGAAAACATAACCCATTACGTTGTCTTCCTTGTCCAACATCAACTCTTTAGCATGTCATACTTAATGAGTGCTCACAATTATAAAATATGTCCATGATAGTATATTTATATGTGAAATCTCTCTTCCTTCAATATTCTTTCATGAATTGTTCAAATGACCAATACAATGCTTGCTAACCTTCAATAAATTTACAACCTCTACTTCTTAGATGTGAGGTCATTACTCCCCATGGGATAAGAAAATGAGACATATATAATTTCAGATTTATGACATTCAACTCATTCAACCATTTACTCACAGGATATAGGTGAAGCACACGAGTAAATGACAAACTACTCCAAAAAGATATAAGTGAAGATCAATGAGTAGTTAAATAATTATGTAGCTATGTGAAGACTCTCTAACATTTAAGAATTCCAGATCTTGGTATTTTATTCAAACATCAATAAAAACAAAATAAAATGGCATTGCAAGGATAGCACGACTCATGTGAAGAAGCAAAAACTTAGGTTCAGCCGATACTAACCGATAATCGTTGAAGAAGAAAGGTGGGATGCCTACCGGGGCATCCACAAGCTTAGATGCTTGAGACTTCTTGAAATATTATATTGGGGTGCCATGGGCATCCCCAAGCTTGAGCTTTTATGTCTCCTTAATTCCTTTTATATGTTGGTTTCCTAAATCTTAAAAACTTCATCCACACAAAACTCAACAAGAACTCGTGAGATAAGTTAGTATAAACCAATGTAAAAACCTTATGATTTTATACTGTAATAAATTACTAAAGTTATTATTCAAAATTTCATACTAAATGTCTCTGCATATTTAATACTCCTATCCTCAAATAAAATCATTAAACAAGCAAACCTATGCAAACAATGCAAACATAACAGCAATCTGCCAAAACAGTATAGTCTGTAAAGAATGCAAGATTCATCATACTTCCCTAACTCCAAAAATTTTGAGAAAAATACTATGCTGTAGAAGATTTATCAGAGCTCAATATGCAAAAAGTTTCAACATTATATCATTCTCTTAATTTTCTAGGGAATTTTTGCAACAGCGGTAAACTTTCTGTTTTGAAACAGCAACATGTATACTTGCAAAATAAGCATGGCAAAGGCTATCCTTGACATTTTTATTGAAAATATAGGTGCAAAAAATTATTCTAAATAACAGAAAGCAAATACTAATAGAATATAATGACGCTCCAAGCAAAACACATATCATGTGGTAAATAAAAATATAGCTCCAAGTAAAGTTACTGATGAACGAAGACGAAAGAGAGGATGCTTTCCGGGGCATCCCCAAGCTTAGGCTCTTGGTTGTCCTTGAATATTACCTTGGTGTGCCTTGGGCATCCCCAAGCTTAGGCTCTTGCCACTCCTTATTCCATAGTCCATCGAATCTTTACCCAAAACTTGAAAACTTCACAACACAAAACTCGTAAGTTCCATTAATATAAGATAATAAAACCACCACTTAGGTACTGTTGTGAACTCATTATAAATTCATATTGGTGTAATATCTACTGTACTCCAACTTCTCTATGGTTCATACCCTCCGATACTACTCATAGATTCATCAAAATAAGCAAACAACACATAGAAAACAGAATCTGTCAAAAACAGAACAGTCTGTAGTAATATATATCATTCGAATACTTATGTAACTCCTAAAATTCTGAAATAAATTGGTGGACCTAAGGAATTTTTCTATTAATCATATTCAAAAAGAATCAACCTAAAAGCACTCTTCAGTAAAAAAAATGGCAGCTAATCTCGTGAGCGCAAAAGTTTCTGTTTTTACAGCAAGATCACATAAACTTCACCCAAGTTTTCCCAAAGGTTCTACTTGGCACAAACACTAACTAAAACATAAAAGCACATCCAAACAGAGGCTAGATAAATTATTTATTACTAGACAGGAGCAAAAGCAAAGAACAAAAATAAAATTGGGTTGCCTCCCAACAAGCGCTATCGTTTAATGCATAAAAGAGAGCATTATGAATAATATGACTAGCACATTTAAGTCTAACCCACTTCCTATGCATAGGTATTTTGTGAGAAAACAACTTATGGGAACAATAATCAACTAGCATAGGAAGGCAAAACAAGCATAATTTCAAGATTTTCAACACATAGAGAGGAAACTTGATATCATTGCAATATGTAAGAGCACATGTTCCTCTCTCATAATAATTTTCAGTAGCATAATGAATGAATTCAACCATATAACCAGCACCTAAAGCATTATTTTCATGATCTACAAGCATAGAAAATTTACTACTCTCCACATAAGCAAATTTATTCTCATCAATAGTAGTGGGAGCAAACTCAACGAAATAACTATCATGTGAAGCATAATCCAATTGAAAACTAAAATCATGATGACAAGTTTCATGGTTATAATTATTCTTAATAGCATATAAGTCATCACAATAATCATCATACATAGCAACTTTGTTCTCATAATCAATTGGAACCTCTTCCGAAATAGTGGATTCATCACTAAATAAAGTCATGAGCTCTCCAAATTCACTTTAATCAATATAATCATCATAAATAGGAGGCATTGGGTATTCAAAGAATTCATACTAACAACATTGCAATCATGCTCATAATTCACATATTTTATGCCAAACATTTTATAGACTTCTTCTTCTAGCACTTGAGCACAATTTTCCTTACCATCATTCTCACGAAAGATTTTAAAAAGATGAAGCGTATGAGACAAACTCAATTCCAATTTTTTTTAGACTAAACTAGTGATAAAACAAGAAACAAAAAGATTTGATTGCAAGATCTAAAGATATACCTTCAAGCACTCACCTCCTCGGCAACGGCGCCAGAGAAGAGCTTGATGTCTACTACACAACCTTATTCTCGTAGACATTGTTGGGCCTCCAAGTGCAGAGGTTTGTAGGACAGTAACAAATTTCCCTCAAGTGGATGACCTAAGGTTTATCAATTTGTGGGAGCCGTAGGATGAAGATGGTCGCTCTCAAACAACCCTGCAACCAAATAACAAAGAGTCTCTTGTGTCCCCAACACACCCAATACAATGGTAAATTGTATAGGTGCACTAGTTCAGCGAAGAGATGGTGATACAAGTGCAATATGGATGGTAGATATAGGTTTTTGTAATATGAAATTATAAAAACAGCAAGGTAACAAGTGATAAAAGTGAGCGTAAACGGTATTGCAATGGTAGGGACAAGGCCTAAGGTTCATACTTTCACTAGTGCGAGTTCTCTCAACAATAATAACATAAATGGATCACATAACTATCCCTCAACATGCAACAAAGAGTCACTCCAAAGACACTAATAGCGGAGAACAAATGAAGAGATTATGGTAGGGTACAAAACCACCTCAAAGTTACCCTTTCTGTTCTACGTACTCAAGAGTCCGTAGTAAAACAACATGAAGCTATTCTTTCCATTCAATCTATCATAGAGTTCATACTAGAATAACACCTTACGATACAAATCAATCAAAACCCTAATGTCACCTAGATACTCCATTGTCACCTCAAGTATCCGTGGGCATGATTATACGATATGCATCACACAATCTCAGATTCATCTATTCAACCAACCGAAAGTACTTCAAAGAGTGCCCCAAAGTTTCTACCGGAGAGTCAAGACAAAAACGTGTGCCAACCCCTATGCATAGGTTCATGGGCGGAACCTGCAAGTTGATCACCAAAACATACACCAAGTGGATCACGTGAATATCCCATTGTCACCACAGATAAGCACGGCAAGACATACATCAAGTGTTCTCAAATCCTTAAAGACTCAATCCGACAAGATAGCTTCAAAGGGAAAACTCAATCCATTACAAGAGAGTAGAGGGGGGGAGAAACTGTTGGAAATATGCCCTAGAGGCAATAATAAAAGTATTATTATATTTCATTGTTCATGATAATTGTCTTTTATTCATGCTATAACTGTATTATCCGGAAATCGTAATACACGTGTGAATACATAGACCTCAATATGTCCCTAGTGAGCCTCTAGTTGACTAGCTCGTTGTGATCAACAGATAGTCATGATTTCCTGGCTATGGACATTGGATGTCGTTGATAACGGGATCACATCATTAGGAGAATGATGTGATGGACAAGACCCAATCCTAAGCATAGCACAAAGGTCGTTTAGTTCGTTTGCTAGAGCTTTGCCAATGTCAAGTATCTCTTCCTTAGACCATGAGATCGTGTAACTCCCGGATACCGTAGGAGTGCCTTGGGTGTATCAAACGTCACAACGTAACTGGGTGACTATAAAGGTGCATTACAGGTATCTCCGAAAGTAGCTGTTGGGTTGACACGGATCGAGACTGGGATTTGTCACTCCATATGACGGAGAGGTATCTCTGGGCTCACTCGGTAATGCATCATCATAATGAGCTCAAGGTGACCAAAGTGTTGGCCACGAGATCATGCATTACGGTACGAGTAAAGTGACTTGCCGGTAACGAGACTGAAAAAGGTATTGGGATACCGACGATCGAGTCTCGGGCAAGTAACGTACCGATTGACAAAGGGAATTGTATACAGGGTTTGATCGAATCCTCGACATCGTGGTTCATCCGATGACAACATCGAGAAGCATGTGGGAGCCAACATGGGTATCCAGATCCCGCTGTTGGTTATTGACCGGAGAACGTCTCGGTCATGTCTACACGTCTCCCGAACCCGTAGGGTCTACACACTTAAGGTTCGATGACGCTAGGGTTATAAAGGAAGTTTGTATGTGGTTACCGAATGTTGTTCGGAGTCTCGGATGAGATCCCGGATGTCACGAGGAGTTCTGGAATGGTCCGGAGGTAAAGATTTATATATGGGAAGTCCTATTTTGGCCATCGGAAAATGTTCGGGATTTTTCGGTATTGTACCGGGAAGGTTCTAGAAGGTTCCGGAGTGGGGCCCACCTGCATGGGGGGACCCACATGAACGTGAGTAGTGGGGGAAAGGCCCCACACCCCTGGTCAAGGCGCACCAAGATCCCCCCTTAGAAGGAATAAGATCATATCCCGAAGGGATAAGATCAAGATCCCTAAAAAGGGGGGATAACAATCGGTGGGGAAGGAAATGATGGGATTTCTTTCCTCCCACCTTGGCCAATGCCCCAATGGACTTGGAGGGCAAGAAACCAGCCCCTCCACCCCTATATATAGTGGGGAGGCGCATGGGAGCTTAACACAAGCCAAGGCGCAGCCCCTCCCCTCCCCAACACCTCTCCTCCTCCGTATATGCTTGGCGAAGCCCTGTCGGAGTACTGCTGCACCAACTACACCATGCCGTCGTGCTGCCGTTGGAGCAATCTTCCTCAACCTCTCCTTCCCCCTTGCTGGATCAAGAAGGAGGAGACGTCTCCCGTCCCGTACGTGTGTTGAACGCGGAGGTGCTGTCCGTTCAGCACTTGGACATCGGTGATCCGAATCACGTTCGAGTACGACTCCATCATCACCATCCCCTTGGCTAGCTTCCGCTCGTGATCTACAAGTGGTATGTAGATGCAAACTCTCTCCCTTAACTCGTTGCTTAGATGAACTCATAGATGGATCTTGGTGAAACCGTAGGAAAAATTTTAATTTTCTGCAACGTTCCCCAACAGTGGCATCATGAGCTAGGTCTATGCGTAGTTCTCTTTGCACGAGTAGAACACAATTTTGTTGTGGGCGTGGATTTTGTCATCTTACTTTCCTCTACTAGTCTTTTCTTGCTTCGGCGGTATTGTGGGATGAAGCGGCCCGGACCAACCTTACACGTACGCTTACGTGAGACCGGTTCCACCGACTGACATGCACTAGTTGCATAAGGTGGCTGGCGGGTGTCTGTCTCTCCCACTTTAGTTGGAGCGGATTCGATGAAAAGGGACCTTATGAAGGGTAAATAGAAGTTGACAAAATCACGTTGTGGTTATTCGTAGGTAAGAAAACGTTCTTGCTAGAACCCAATTGCAGCCACGTAAAAGATGCAACAACAATTAGAGGACGTCTAACTTGTTTTTGCAGCGATTGATCATGTGATGTGATATGGCCAGAAGTTGTGATGAATGATGAATTGTGATGTATGAGATCATGTTCTTTGTAATAGGATTCACGACTTGCATGTCGATGAGTATGACAACCGGCAGGAGCCATAGGAGTTGTCTTTATTTTTTGTATGACTTGCGTGTCATTGAAGAACGCCATGTAACTCACTTTACTTTATTGCTAAACGCGTTAGCCATAGAAGTAGAAGTAGTCGTTGGCGTGACAACTTCATGAAGACACGATGATGGAGATCATGATGATGGAGATCATGGTGTCAAGCCGGTGACAAGATGATCATGGAGCCCCGAAGATGAAGATCAATGGAGCTATATGATATTGGCCATATCATGTCACAACTATATAATTGCATGTGATGTTTATTATGTTTATGCATCTTGTTTACTTAGGACGACGGTAGTAAATAAGATGATCCCTTACAAAAATTTCAAGAAGTGTTCTCCCCTAACTGTGCACCGTTGCTACAGTTCGTCGCTTCTAAGCACCACGTGATGATCGGGTGTGATGGATTCTTACGTTCACATACAACGGGTGTAAGACAGTTTTACACAGCGAAAACACTTAGGGTTAACTTGACGAGCCTAGCATGTGCAGACATGGCCTCGGAACACGGAGACCGAAAGGTCGAACACGAGTCGTATGGAAGATACGATCAACATGAGAATGTTCACCGATGATGACTAGTCCGTCTCACGTGATGATCGGACACGGCCTAGTCGACTCGGATCGTGTAACACTTAGATGACTAAAGGGATGTCTAATCTGAGTGGGAGTTCATAATTTGATTAGAACTTAATTACCATGAACTTAGTCTAAAAACTTTGCAAATATGTCTTGTAGATCAAATGGCCAACGCTCATGTCAACATGAACTTCAACGCGTTCCTAGAGAAAACCAAGCTGAAAGATGATGGCAGCAACTATACGGACTGGGTCCGGAACCTGAGGATCATCCTCATAGCTGCCAGGAAACAATATGTCCTAGAAGGACCGCTAGGTGACGCTCCCGTCCCAGAGAACCAAGACATTATGAATGCTTGGCAAACTCATGCTGATGATTACTCCCTCGTTCAGTGCGGCATGCTTTACAGCTTAGAACCGGGGCTCCAAAAGCGTTTTGAGCATCACGGAGCATATGAGATGTTCAAAGAGCTGAAACTAGTTTTCCAAGCTCATGCCCGGGTCGAGAGATATGATGTCTCCGACAAGTTCTACAGTTGTAAGATGGAGGAAAATAGTTCTGTCAATGAGCACATCCTGAAGATGTCTGGGTTGCACAACCGTATGACCCAGCTGAACATTAACCTCCCAGATGAGGCGGTCATTGACAGATTCCTCCAGTCGCTCCCACCAAGCTACAAGAGCTTTGTGATGAACTACAACATGCAGGGGATGGAAAAGACCATTCTTGAAGTGTTCTCGATGCTGAAGTCAGCAGAGGCTGAAATCAAGAAAGAACATCAAGTGTTGATGGTCAATAAGACCACTAAGTTCAAGAAGGGCAAGGGTAAGAAGAACTTCAAGAAGGACGGCAAGGAGGTTGCCGCGCCTGGTAAGCCAGTTACCGAGAAGAAGTCAAAGAATGGACCTAAGCCTGAGACTGAGTGCTTTTATTGCAAGGGGAAGGGTCACTGGAAGCGGAACTATCCCAAATACTTAGCAGATAAGAAGGCCGGCGAAACCAAAGGTATATTTGATATACATGTAATTGATGTGTACCTTACCAGTACTCGTAGTAACTCCTGGGTATTTGATACCGGTGCCGTTGCTCATATTTGTAACTCACAGCAGGAGCTGCGGAATAAATGGAGACTGGCGAAGGACGAGGTGACGATGCGCATCGGGAATGGTTCCAGAGTCGATGTGATCGCCGTCGGCACGCTGCCTCTACATTTACCTACGGGATTAGTTTTGAACCTTAATAATTGTTATTTAGTGCCAAGTTTGAGCATGAACATTGTATCTGGATCTCGTTTAATACGAGATGGCTACTCATTTAAGTCTGAGAATAATGGTTGTTCGATTTATATGAGAGATATGTTTTATGGTCATGCTCCGATGGTCAATGGTTTATTCTTAATGAATCTCGAGCGTAATATTACACATGTTCATAGTGTAGATGCCAAAAGATGTAAAGTTGATAACGATAGTCCCACATACTTGTGGCACTGCCGCCTTGGTCACATTGGTGTCAAGCGCATGAAGAAGCTCCATGCCGATGGACTTTTAGAGTCTCTTGATTATGAATCGTTTGACACGTGCGAACCATGCCTCATGGGCAAGATGACCAAGACTCCGTTCTCCGGAACAATGGAGCGAGCAACCAACTTATTGGAAATCATACATACCGATGTGTGCGGTCCAATGAGCGTTGAGGCTCGCGGAGGATATCGTTATGTTCTCACTCTCACTGATGACTTAAGTAGATATGGGTATGTCTACTTAATGAAACACAAGTCTGAGACCTTTGAAAAGTTCAAGGAATTTTAGAATGAGGTGGAGAATCAACGTGACCGAAAGATAAAGTGCCTACGATCAGATCGTGGAGGAGAATATTTAAGTCACGAATTTGGCCCACACACTTAAGGAAATGTGGAATCGTTTCACAACTCACGCCGCCTGGAACACCTCAGCGAAACGGTGTGTCCGAATGTCGTAATCGCACTCTATTGGATATGGTGCGGTCTATGATGTCTCTTACTGATTTACCGCTATCATTTTGGGGATACGCTCTAGAGACAGCTACATTCACTTTAAATAGGGCACCGTCTAAATCCGTTGAGACGACACCGTATGAATTATGGTTTGGGAAGAAACCTAAGCTGTCGTTTCTAAAAGTTTGGGGATGCGATGCTTATGTCAAGAAACTTCAACCTGAAAAGCTCGAACCAAAGTCGGAAAAATGCGTCTTCATAGGATACCCTAAGGAAACTGTCGGGTATACCTTCTACTTAAGATCCGAGGGCAAAATCTTTGTTGCCAAAAACGGATGCTTTCTGGAAAAAGAGTTTCTCTCGAAAGAAGTAAGTGGGAGGAAAGTAGAACTCGATGAAGTACTACCTCTCGAACGGGAAAGTGGTGCAGCTCAGGAAAATGTTCCTGTGATGCCCACACCAACTGAAGAGGAAACCAATGATGATGATCAAGGTACTTCGGAACTTCGTAGGTCCACAAGGACACGTTCTGCACCAGAGTGGTACGGCAACCCCGTCCTGGAAATCATGTTGTTAGACAACGGTGAACCTTCGAACTATGAAGAAGCGATGGCGGGCCCAGATTCCAACAAATGGCTTGAAGCCATGAAATCCGAGATAGAATCCATGTATGAAAACAAAGTATGGACGTTGACAGACTTGCCCGATGATCGGCGAGCGATAGAAAACAAATGGATCTTTAAGAAGAAGACAGACGCGGATGGTAATGTCACCATCTATAAAGCTCGACTTGTCACTAAGGGTTATCGACAGGTTCAAGGGATTGACTACGACGAGACATTCTCTCCCGTAGCGAAGCTAAAGTCCGTCCGAATCATGTTAGCAATTGCCGCATACTATGATTATGAGATATGGCAGATGGACGTCAAAACAGCATTCCTTAACGGGTATCTTAAGGAAGAACTGTATATGATGCAGCCGGAAGGTTTTGTCGATCCTAAGAACGCTAACAAAGTATGCAAGCTCCAGCGATCCATTTATGGGCTGGTGCAAGCATCTCGGAGTTGGAATATTCGCTTTGATGAGATGATCAAAGCGTTTGGGTTTATGCAGACTTATGGAGAAGCCTGCGTTTACAAGAAAGTGAGTGGGAGCTCTGTAGCATTTCTCATATTATATGTAGATGACATACTCTTGATGGGAAATAATATAGAATTCCTGGACAGCATTAAGGCCTACTTGAATAAGTGTTTTTCAATGAAGGACCTTGGAGAAGCTGCTTACATATTAGGCATCAAGATCTATAGAGATAGATCGAGACGCCTCATGGGTCTTTCACAAAGCACATACCTTGATAAGATTTTGAAGAGGTTCAAAATGGATCAGTCCAAGAAGGGGTTCTTGCCTATGTTACAAGGTGTGAGATTGAGCTCGGCTCAGTCACCGACCACGGCAAAAGATAAAGAAGAGATGAGTGTCATCCCCTATGCTTCAGCCATAGGATCTATTATGTATGCCATGCTGTGTACCAGACCTGATGTAAACCTTGCCGTGAGTTTGGTAGCTAGATACCAAAGTAATCCCGGCAAGGAACACTGGACAACAGTCAAGAATATCCTGAAGTCCCTGAAAAGGACAAAGGACATGTTTCTCGTTTATGGAGGAGACGAAGAGCTTGTCGTAAAGGGTTACGTCGATGCTAGCTTCGACTCAGATCCGGATGACTCTAAGTCACAAACCGGATACGTGTATATGTTGAATGGTGGAGCAGTAAGCTGGTGCAGCTGCAAGCAGAGCATCGTGGCGGGATCTACGTGTGAAGCGGAGTACATGGCAGCCTCGGAGGCAGCGCATGAAGCGATTTGGGTGAAGGAGTTCATCACCGACCTAGGAGTCATACCCAATGCGTCGGGGCCAATCAAACTCTTCTGTGACAACACTGGAGCTATTGCCCTTGCCAAGGAGCCCAGGTTTCACAAGAAGACCAGGCACATCAAGCGTCGTTTCAACTCCATCCGTGAAAATGTTCAAGATGGAGACATAGAAATTTGCAAAGTACAAACGGATCTGAATGTCGCAGATCCGTTGACTAAACCTCTCTCGCGAGCTAAACATGATCAACACCAGAACTCTATGGGTGTTCGATTCATCACAATGTAACTAGATTGGTGACTCTAGTGCAAGTGGGAGACTGTTGGAAATATGCCCTAGAGGCAATAATAAAAGTATTATTATATTTCATTGTTCATGATAATTGTCTTTTATTCATGCTATAACTGTATTATCCGGAAATCGTAATACACGTGTGAATACATAGACCTCAATATGTCCCTAGTGAGCCTCTAGTTGACTAGCTCGTTGTGATCAACAGATAGTCATGATTTCCTGGCTATGGACATTGGATGTCGTTGATAACGGGATCACATCATTAGGAGAATGATGTGATGGACAAGACCCAATCCTAAGCATAGCACAAAGGTCGTTTAGTTCGTTTGCTAGAGCTTTGCCAATGTCAAGTATCTCTTCCTTAGACCATGAGATCATGTAACTCCCGGATACCGTAGGAGTGCCTTGGGTGTATCAAACGTCACAACGTAACTGGGTGACTATAAAGGTGCATTACAGGTATCTCCGAAAGTAGCTGTTGGGTTGACACGGATCGAGACTGGGATTTGTCACTCCGTATGACGGAGAGGTATCTCTGGGCCCACTCGGTAATGCATCATCATAATGAGCTCAAGGTGACCAAAGTGTTGGCCACGAGATCATGCATTACGGTACGAGTAAAGTGACTTGTCGGTAACGAGACTGAACAAGGTATTGGGATACCGACGATCGAGTCTCGGGCAAGTAACGTACCGATTGACAAAGGGAATTGTATACAGGGTTTGATCGAATCCTCGACATCGTGGTTCATCCGATGACAACATCGAGAAGCATGTGGGAGCCAACATGGGTATCCAGATCCCGCTGTTGGTTATTGACCGGAGAACGTCTCGGTCATGTCTACATGTCTCCCGAACCCGTAGGGTCTACACACTTAAGGTTCGATGACGCTAGGGTTATAAAGGAAGTTTGTATGTGGTTACCGAATGTTGTTCGGAGTCCCGGATGAGATCTCGGACGTCACGAGGAGTTCCGGAATGGTCCGGAGGTAAAGATTTATATATGGGAAGTCCTATTTTGGCCACCGGAAAATGTTCGGGATTTTTCGGTATTGTACCGGGAAGGTTCTAGAAGGTTCCGGAGTGGGGCCCACCTGCATGGGGGGACCCACATGAACGTGAGTAGTGGGGGAAAGGCCCAACACCCCTGGTCAAGGCGCACCAAGATCCCCCCTTAGAAGGAATGAGATCATATCCCGAAGGGATAAGATCAAGATCCCTAAAAAGGGGGGATAACAATCGGTGGGGAAGGAAATGATGGGATTTCTTTCCTCCCACCTTGGCCAACGCCCCAATGGACTTGGAGGGCAATAAACCAGCCCCTCCACCCCTATATATAGTGGGGAGGCGCATGGGAGCTTAACACAAGCCAAGGCGCAGCCCCTCCCCTCCCCAACACCTCTCCTCCTCCGTATATGCTTGGCGAAGCCCTGTCGGAGTACTGCTGCACCAACTACACCACGCCGTCGTGCTGCCGTTGGAGCAATCTTCCTCAACCTCTCCTTCCCCCTTGCTGGATCAAGAAGGAGGAGACGTCTCCCGTCCTGTACGTGTGTTGAACGCGGAGGTGCTGTCCGTTCAGCACTTGGACATCGGTGATCCGAATCACGTTCGAGTACGACTCCATCATCACCATCCCCTTGGCTAGCTTCCGCTCGTGATCTACAAGTGGTATGTAGATGCAAACTCTCTCCCTTGACTCGTTGCTTAGATGAACTCATAGATGGATCTTGGTGAAACCGTAGGAAAAATTTTAATTTTCTGCAACGTTCCCCAACAGAAACATCATAAGATCAAACTATAATAGCAAATATCGCGATACATCAAGATCGTGCCATAGAGAGAACACGAGAGAGAGAGAGAGAGAGATCAAACACATAGCTACTGGTACATACCCTCAGCCCCGAGGGTGAACTACTCCCTCCTCGTCATGGAGAGCGTCGGGATGATGAAGATGGCCACCGATGAGGGATTCCCCCTCCGATAGGGTGCCGGAACGGGCTCCCGAGAGGTTTTTGGTGGCTACAGAGGCTTGCGGCGGCGGAACTCCCAATCTATCTCCTGTTTCGATGGTTTTAGGGTATATGGGAATATATAGGCGAAAGAAGTCGGTTGGGGGAGCCTCAAGGGGCCCACGAGGGTGTAGGGCGCGCCCAGGGGGGTGGGCACCCCCCCATATCTCGTGGCTTCCTCGAAGCTTCCCTGGCTTGTACTCCAAGCTCCCTGGATTGCTTCCATTCCAAAAATAACTTTTCCGAAGGTTTCATTCTGTTTGGACTCCATTTGATATTCCTTTTCTTCGAAACACGAAAATAGGAAAGAAAACAACAATATGGGCTGGGCCTCCGGTTAATAGGTTAGTCCCAAAAAATATATAAAAGTGTATAATAAAGACCATAAACATCCAAAACAGATAATATAATAGCATGAATGCTTCATAAATTATAGATACGTTGGAGACGTATCAATACCAAATGCCAAATTTGGTGTGTGTATCAAGTATCTCACTATCCTTTTCACAGCCTTAAGATGACATTCTTTAGGGGCCGCTTGATATCGTGCGCACATGCACACACTTAGCATAATATCGGGATGGGAGGCACATAGATATAACAATGAACTAATCATAGAGCGGTAAACTTTTTGATCAACGGGTTCACCACCTTTAGTCAAGTCAAGATGTCCACTAGTAGGCATGGGTGTATTCATACCTTTGCATTCTTTCATATTGAACTTCTTGAATAAGTCCTTGGTGTACTTTGTTTGAGAGACAAAGGTAATTTCCATAGTTTGCTTGATTTGCAAACCAAGAAAGAATTTGAGTTCACTCATCATGGACATCTCAAACTTCTCCAACATTAGCTTTCCAAACTTCTCACTAAAATGAGGGTTAGTTGAACCAAATATAATACCATCAACATAAATTTGGCACACAAATAATTCTCCATTAACCCTTTTAGTGAAAAGAGTAGAATCAATTTGTCCAATCTCAAAGCCTTTTTCAATGAGGAACTTGGTCAAGCATTTATACCACGCTCTAGGAGCTTGTTTAAGACCATAAAGAGCTTTGTGAAGTTTGTACACATGATCGTGTTTCTTAGGATTAATAAAGCCGGGAGGTTGTTTAACATAAACTTCCTCCTCAATTTCACCTTGTCGTGAGGTAGAAGCTTCCACTTGGACGGACGAGGTACTCTCCTTCACCTCCATTGGACGGATCTTGCCAATAGACAAGTCTTGGATTGCTTCTGAAGGGTCTTTGTCTCCTACATCAATTGGTAATTGCTCTAGTTGCGAGCCGTTAGATTCATCAAACTTCACATCTACCGTCTCTTCAACCTTTCGAGTGAAATTGTTGTAGACACGGTAAGTGTGAGAGTTTGAGCCATAACCAAGTAGGAAACCTTCATGAGATTTGGGAGCAAATTTAGAACGACGATGCTTATCAAGAATGTAGCACTTGGAGCCGAATACTCGAAAGTATCCAACTTGGGTTTGTTACCGGTGAGGAGCTCGTATACCGTCTTGCCGAGTAGCTTGTGAAGATACAAGCGATTTGTTGCATGACAAGCTGTCACAACCGCATCCGCCCAAAAGTGTTTTGGCGTCTTGTATTCATCAAGCATCATTCTCGCCATTTTGATGAGCGTCCGGTTCTTCCTCTCAACAACTCCATTTTGTTGAGGTGTGTACGTAGCCGAGAACTCATGTGAGATACCTTCTTCGTCAAGAAAGGTGTCCACATTGGCGTTCTTGAACTCCGTTCCGTTGTCGCTGCAAACCTTCTTGATCTTCACTTCAAATTGATTTTGGGCCATCCTAGTGAAGTTCTTGAAGATCTTTTGGACCTACGATTTATCATCAAGAAAGAACACCCACGTAAATCTTGAAAAATCATCGACTATAACTAG
The DNA here is from genome assembly GCF_002162155.2 of Triticum dicoccoides. Lineage (NCBI taxonomy): Eukaryota > Viridiplantae > Streptophyta > Magnoliopsida > Poales > Poaceae > Triticum > Triticum dicoccoides. Next base: position 513,731,926 of record NC_041381.1, on the reverse strand, counting down.
ACCAAATGAGTTTCTACCGAGACTTTTGTAGGCATTGGGACCAAAGAGATCCATATGAAGTAGCTCAAGCGGTCCTCTCATGGTCATGATATTCTTCACGGGGTGGCTTCCTCCAACCTGTTTTCCTGCTTGGCAAGCGCTGCAAAGTCTATCCTTATCAAATATAACATCTTTTATTCCAAGGATATGATCACCTTTACGCATACTGGTAAAGACCATTTTATGATTATCTCTTTGAAACACTTGGCAATCTACTTTAGTAAATAGGACATTGAAACCGAAATCAGCAAGTCTAGATACAAAAGTAGATTATAGCCAAGAGATTCAACGAGCATGACATTTTGTATGGAGCTATCATGTGAGATGGCCACCTTACCGAGGCCAACCACCTTACCCTTTGAGTTATCACCAAAAGTGATATACTTTCGAGGGCCGTCGTTTTCAGCAAGCTCACGAAACATATCTTTATCTCCGGTCATGTGATCAGTACATCCACTATCAAGGACCCATTCCTTTCCTCCAGCCATGTAGCCGCGAAGATTATCCATAAGACCAAAGTGTCTCATTGCATCATCAAGATCATAGTCACTATCATCATCCCCATCATAGTATCCATGTTCAACATCGTCATGTGATCGATCAATTCCTAGAGAGAGTGACTCATTAGATAAATGATCATGACAATAATCATCTTTATGAAATCTAATGGCTTCGGAGATGATATTGCTAATGATTCCAACACCTCCTTTGGCACGCATAAGGTCACAAAACTTAAATAGACAATCATCAAACTTAGGATCACCAGTACTCATTTTATTCAAGGCAATTGACTTATGAAGAATCTCATCTAGATTTTGCAAGGAATAGTTTGGAAATCTTTCCTCAAGAAATCTCCATATAGTATAAGCACAATCAAGAGTAGGCAAGTGACCAATCAAATTTTTAGGCAATCCTCTAATGATAAGATTGATAGTTCTAAGATTGCGAATCATGTCAAGATCCTCATCATGGGTAGGATGCAAGGGATCAACAAGGGGCACACAAGGGTTGGTAATGTACTTGCTCAAATGATATTCATTGAAAATCTCAAGCATCTCATTTTTCCACTCATGAAAGTACTCTCCATCAAGTATAGGCACTCTATGTCTAAGACTCCCCAACGTAGACTCATCCATCTTCCTTCAATGGTGATTAAACCAAGGCAATGGAGACCAAAGCTCTGATACCAATTGAAAGGATCGAGAAGAGGTGTCTAGAGGGGGGTGAATATACTCTCAACAAAGAAAAGTAACAATTTTTAAGTTCTTCAAGTTGAGGTGGAGTTGAAGCACAAGTTTAAACATTCACAATACATATCAAGCAAGCATGACAAGAGTATATGAGCAGCGGAAAGTAAAGCATGCAAATTGCGAGAATGTAAAAGGATGGGATTGGAGTGTGCAAACGCAATTGGAGACATGGAGATTTTTTGCGTGGTTCCGATAGGTGGTGCTATCATACATCCACGTTGATGGAGACTTCAACCCACGAAGGGTAACGGTTGCGCGAGTCCACGGAGGGCTCCAACCACGAAGGGTCCACGAAGAAGCAACATTGTCTATCCCACCATGGCCATCACCCACGAAGGACTTGCCTCACTAGGGTAGATCTTCACGAAGTAGGCAATCTCCTTGCCCGTAAAAACTCCTTGGTTCAACTCCACAATCTTGACGGAGGCTCCCAAGTGACACCTAACCAATCTAGGAGACACCACTCTCCAAACGGTAATAGATGGTGTGTTGATGATGAACTCCTTGCTCTTGTGCTTCAAACGATAGTCTCCGCAACACTCAACTCTCTCTCATAGGATTGGATTTGGTGGAAATATGATTTGAGTGGAAAGCAACTTGGGGAAGGCTAGAGATCAAGATTTATGCAGTTGGAATGGAATATCTTGACCTCAACACATGAGTAGGTGGTTCTCTCTCAGAAAATGAATGCTGGAAGTGTAGGCACGCTCTGATGGCTTTCTCCACGAATGAAGAGAGGGTGGAGGGGTATATATAGCCTCCACATAAAATCTAACTGTTACACACAATTTACCAAACCTGATGGGACCGAATCAGAAAACTCGGTTAGACTGATTTAGTTCATAATGTGACCGTTAGGCATTTCGGTGGGACCGATGTGCAAGGGTTAGGGTAAAACCTCATCTCGGTTTGACCGATTACACAAACTCGGTGGGACCGATTTTGGTATAAGCAAAACACAGAGTTGGTCAAGCAAACTCAGTGGGACCGGTTGCATATTCTCGGTGAGATCGAAATTATTGCAATAAGCAATAGAGAGTTTGCAAGCCCATCTTGGTGAGACCGAGGTCCCATCAGTGCGATCGAATCAATTAGGGTTTCTGGCAGTGGCTATGTCAAATGAACTCGATGGCGCCGGATAGATCAAATTGGTGGGGCCGAGTTTGACTTTTGGTATGGGACATATGTGGATATGAGAAAGTGGTTGAGGGTTTTGGAGCATATCACTAAGCACTTTGAGCAAGCAAGCCATTAAGCAACACCTCATCCCTTTTTAATAGTATTGGCTTTCCTATGGACTCAATATGATCTTAGATCACTGAAACATAAAATGTAGAGTCCTGAGCTTTGAGCTTGAGCCAATCCTTTGTCCTTATCATCTTGAAGGAGTTCCACATCCTCTTGTCCATGCCACTCCACTGTTGGACTTATCTAAAATACACTAGGTAAAAGTATTAGTCCAACAAGAGATATGTTGAGATTAATTACCAAAATCACTCAGGGAGCACTTGTGCTTTCAACGCGTGAGTCAAGGGATTTTTGTTGATGATGTCACTGAAAATCCGAAGCACGATCCCTTTATTGAGGGTACGTGCCAATGGTAACGGCCTCGAGCCACGATAAACTCGGCATAATAACCACTGATGTGACCTTTTTGTTTTACCTTACGTGGTGGCAGTTCGGTTTTCGGTCAAAATTCTCAGAACATGACCCAATCGACCCACTGTGCCAGCACTACAAAATTTTGTCGTTAAGCTACCGAGGTTTCAATCGGGTCTACGGATCTAGTACAAACATTTTGAAGAAGGCGTTGTCGAAACTCCTCGGATATCCAAAGAATATCGCTTCTCGATTAAGGCACGGTTGCAGTAGAGGAAGACATTGGAAAAATAATGTGAAGACTTCATATCCAGAGGTGTCATCAGACAGGAATCATCGTAGAAGCATCAAGTTTTTTGAACCCATCTACGCAGGCGAAGATCAAAATTGAAGCCATTCCGAGGAGTCAATCAATGACCTCGGGTTGAAGACCAATTCATGAGGTACTGACGGTGTTCTAGACTAGGGGGTGCTATCCACGTCGGCCTGCCATTCATGGGCCGGGTCGAGGACCCCCTGATAACCAAAGAATGTGCATGTTTACCATGACCCCCGGCGTACTCAAGATGGAATCATTCGAAGACTTGTCACACACTTCAAGACATGATCAAACCATAAGCAAGTTTATCCCTAGATTTAACCGACCTACATGTAACCTTAGGTACCCCAGTCCCTATTAAGCCGAGGGGTTTTAGTCCGTAGGGTCAAGTTAAGTTAGATTCATACACATACGATCTCGAGGTAGGTCATCCTGTACTTTGTAACTGAAGCAGTACGTAAGGTTTTACCTCTTCGACGGGCCTAAACCTGGATAAACATCGTGTCTTTAGTTCGTCTTATTACCATCTAACCAAGATCACCAGCCCAGGACCCCCTACCCGTGATTCGTCAGATTTAAGACACCTGCTTGGCACGTATCTAATCGGACCGTGCTAGCACGCAGCCCACCCGGGGTCGTGCCTGGACCACGAGGCTGGGCATGAGTGTCGGCACGACACGAACTGTTTACCTTTTTTCAGAATTTTTTTATATATTGGCCCCCAAAGCAGTCCAAATAGGCCCAAAACAGCCCAAATCAGACGGGCTGGTGGCTAAACGTGCCGGTGGGCCGACCCGGAGCGCGGCACGATTGCCGGGCCGGGACGGCCCATGTAATTGGGGGTAGGCCGTAGGCCGTGCCGTGCAGGCCAGGTCTCTTTCTCGCTGCTGCCTAAAAAAAAAGGACCTCTCTCTGTGGGAGTCAAACTCGAGCCTCGGTCAACTGACGCTGAAGCATCACGAACTACCGCCGATAACTCCGGCGGTCGCCGTTCCCCGATGGACTCCTCTTCGTCCTCCGTCCCCGCGGCTGCGGCTGCGGAGGGGGCGCCTCCGGCGGGGGAGAATCTGGCTGTGTTCTGGCACGAGGGCATGCTGGCCCACGACGCCGGCCGCGGCGTGTTCGACTCGGGCCGCGACCCGGGCTTCCTCGACGTGCTCGACCACCACCCGGAGAACGCCGACCGCGTCCGCAACATGGTCTCCATCCTCCGCCGCGGGCCCATCGCGCCCTTCCTCTCTTGGCACTCCGGCACCCCCGCCCACGCCAGCGAGCTCATCTCCTTCCACTCCCCAGGTCTGCCCCCAAATCTGCTCGCAAAGTCAACTAACCTAGAGTGCTAAACCTCCCATCGACCTCCAATCATTCTTTACTATACCTTATTTTAATCCTTGTAGTGTGCTACATCTATATGTCGTTTGAGTTGACAAAACGAACTGTTTTGTAACTTGTAATTACTCGTTTGGATTCAGAAACCATGTTCATGTTCATTCGGGAAATAACTCAGTTCCTGTACAATTATGTGAGGGCACTTTCTTGAACCTTAATCTTGTGTTCCTAACGGACCCTTAATCTTGTTGTGATATTCAGAATACATTGAGGAGCTCGTGCAGGCAAATGCCAGTGGACCCAAGAAGTTATGTGAGGGCACTTTCTTGAACCCTGGTTCATGGGGTGCTGCGCTTCTGGCTGCCGGAACAACCTTATCAGCTATGAGGCACATACTAGATGGGCATGGGAAGATAGCCTACGCATTGGTCCGCCCCCCTGGCCATCACGCGCAACCGGACCATGCTGACGGTTACTGCTTTCTGAACAATGCCGGACTTGCGGTGCACCTGGCTTTGGATTCTGGCCGCGCAAAGGTTGCCGTTGTTGACATAGACGTGCACTATGGAAATGGTACTGCAGAGGGCTTCTATCGCACGGACAATGTATTGACAATCTCTCTTCACATGAAGCATGGTACTTGGGGTCCTTCGCATCTGCAGAGTGGCTCGTCTGATGAGATTGGGGAAGGCAAGGGGCTTGGGTACAATCTCAATATACCTTTGCCTAATGGCAGTGGGGATAAAGGCTACGAGTATGCAATGAATGAATTAGTTGTCCCGGCGATTGACAAGTTTAAACCTCAGCTTTTGGTTTTTGTCATTGGCCAAGATTCTAGCATGGTGAGCTGAGTATGCTTATTTGTTCTCCTTAGTTCACTACATGCTCTACTTGTCAATACTGCTAAATCATGTCCAGTTTCATATTCTTTTTTTCTCGAGAAGATGCAGTCGCATTTTAGCAATTGTAATATATTGTGAAGTTAAAAAATATAGGTATCAATGTATCCCATACCAACAACAACAACAACAACAACAACAAAGCCTTTAGTCCCAAACAAGTTGGGGTAGGCTAGAGGTGAAACCCATAAGATCTCGCAACCAACTCATGGCTCTGGCACATGGATAGCAAGCTTCCACGCACCCCTGTCCATAGCTAGCTCTTTGGTGATACTCCAATCCTTCAGGTCTCTCTTAATGGACTCCTCCCATGTCAAATTCAGTCTACCCCGCCCTCTCTTGACATTCTCCGCACGCTTTAGCCGTCCGCTATGCACTGTATCCCATACCATGTTGTGAAAATAACTAGATTTCCTATAGGAACTAAGTGACTTTTTGTTTAGATAAGAAATAGGCACCCAAATTCGAGTGGAGAATTCGAACATCGGTAGCAGCCACGCCTCCCACCAACTGAGCAAGGCTCAGTTCCGCTACCTACCATCTTGTATAACAGTGTGGGACTGTGGGAATATATAAACTTCATACCAAGGAAGATAATAAATATACTTGCGCTAAATGTATGTTTACTATCTAGATTTCTTATCATTCATGTTGGATAATCTATACTGTGGAACGGAAGTTATATACTAAACGCAAAATATTACTCCCTCCTATCCAAAATAAGTGTCGTGGTTTTAGTTCAAATTTGAACTAAAACCACGACACTTATTTTGGATCGGAGGGAGTAGTATTTAGCATGTCATGTGTGGAATGTATATAAATTAAATCAAAGGGTAGCAATTGTACCTTGAAGATTGAGGTGATGTTGCATGCAGGATAATATTCTGTCTTAAACTAGATGACTCCGTTAGACGAACTAATTGTGAATTTTCTCCATGCAGTTTGACCCAAATGGAAGACAGTGCTTGACCATGGATGGCTATAGGAAAGTTGGACAAATAATGAGGAGCCTGGCTAATCAGCATAGCGATGGGCAAATATTGATTGTCCAGGAAGGGGGTTACCACATCAGTTACTCAGCATACTGTCTGCATGCGACACTAGAAGGTGTTCTGAATCTTGAAGCCCCGTTGCTGGATGACCCAATCGCATATTATCCAGAGGATGAGAAATACACCATGAAAGTTGTCGACGTCATGAAGAAATGCTGGAAAGAATCCATTCCCTTCTTGAAGGACATTTAGAAACGCGTACGTCTCTTCAACACAGCGGCAGCGATTCTCAATTCTGAATCGTGTCATGCTCTACATTTATAGCCTTCTGCTGACCGCAAAGGGTCTGTTTATTGGAGCAACTTGAAAATGGATGCACCTTCCCTCAACCCCTGATTCCCGTATAGGTTTGCTGCGTGATTTGATTTGTAATGGTATTTGTTGCTTATGGTTCAGATGAATATTCAGACTTTTTCTTTTTCTTTTAAGAGGGAGAGGATGAAATCAGACCTTTTGCTTGAGCAGTTTGATCGCAGGTCGCAGTAGAAGAAGTCCGCAGACATCTTTACGCCAACTAGTGGCAAAGTCTTGATCGTCTAGTAAGGGATGTTAGCTGTTACCCGTTGAATTGAGAATCTATTTTTCGTTGCATGCCGTCCATTGAATTGAAGAGAGCATATATCTGTTGCAAAAGCAGGGTGGTGCTACCTAGAAATGCTGCAAAGAATCGATCCCTTCATGGACGGAAGGAAGCGACGACGTCTCACCGCATCCAGCCGCCCCTACATCGCATCGTATTATACCTTCATATTCGTTTTGTACGTCATCTCTACCGTTTCTACAGCTATCATACGCTCCACAATTGTTTCTTGCGCCGGATTGACTCAACATCAATCATGCATGTCTCGATGAACAGTAAATTGCGAAAAATAGTAACAAAATTCAAATTATAATATATTTTTTGGCATTGAAATGGTCAGGAGTGCAAGGAGCATGCAAATTTTCTTGGTGTTTGGACATTCGAAGAGCTCTAGAAAAAAGAAAGAAAAAACAGGTTCAAATAGTGTTCTATTTCAAAGTTTCTTCCACGGCCAGATTTCGTCATTACGCCATGAATTTTTGCACGCGCATTCAAGCATCTTGGATGACTCAGATTTTCTTTTACTATTTTATTCAATTTTACTGTTCTCAATCACGCTCCACAATTGTTTCTTGCGCGGTCCCTTTTGTATTTTGTCAGTGGTAGATAGACTAGACATCCCTCTAGCCGACCCATTTTGCGGTCAACCGTTCGTTTGTTTGTACAGTATAAACTTGTGTGGCTGTCAGTGCGCCGGCATCTTTTGCTGGAATGATTACTGTTAACATTTGCCTATTTGATTTGCTGCTTCTTATTTGACCTGGTGGTTTTGGACTAGCCGACGTCGACCTTTGGTTGTGCTCCGGCAACGCGTGCAGGTGCAGCTCGCTCGCTCACTCGGCTTGGGTAGCCGCCCCGCCAGGACGATGCCACGCGTACCGAGGGGCTCTGCGTGGATAGGCTGAAGACCAATCCTTTATCACTCCACTCCGCTTCAGCTAGCGAGAGCAGACGCGCTTCAGACGCTGCTCCTGCCGACAGCGCTCGTGCGGCCGACCACTGAAAACAGCTCGGCTTATCATCGTTTTACCCTTGACGCGGCCTCGGTAACCTTCGGCGTTAAGGCTGAGGTTGAGGCAGAGTAGCTGTTAACTGTTGTGGTTTGGACTCTGTTCGAAAATATGACGGCAATGTCTTTGTAGCATAGCAATATTGTTAACTGAAGTTTAAAGTGCTTTTCATGACAAATCTAGATCAAAGTTATCTCGTACGTACCACAGTTTTGAAAACCAGTTAGTCTTGCAAAAATGCATACTAGTGACCAAATTAAATTAATATGTTGTGAAAAGAGATCAAATTTAACTCGGACTACTCAACAACTCAAAGATGATATTGAAAACAAAGTCTCACAAATAGTCCTGAAAGGATGCGACAACTAATTACTGCGAAAGCCAGGGGTGGCAAACGAAATATTCCACCGTAGGATAAAGGCGCCGGTTACGCGTGTGCGTCAAACGAGATCAGCGTCTCGTGAATCCTACGGCCCATTCCCCACGATCCCCTCCCACTTTTTCGTGCTTTACTCCAAAGCGCAAGGCGCCTTCTCGCTTCCGCCCCTCTCCTTCTTCCTCGCCCTCCTCTCCGCCCGCCGCCTGCTCGCCGTCCGATCCGCCGCCTCCGTCCGTCTCCATGGGTCTCCTGTCCAACAGGTATAGCTCCGAATCGCCCCATTCTTTCGATTTCATACCCTGCGCTGCTACAATGACTTTTAATTTGCTCTGCATCGGTGAATTGATTGGTTCCTTTTTTTTTGTGCGGTTTGGTTTGGTTAGGATCGGGAAGGAGAGCCTGAACGCGGGGGATCACATCTACTCGTGGAGGGCCGCGTGGGTCTACGCGCATCACGGTGCGGAATCTGTTCCTTCCAATATCATTATTTCCAGTTCTGATTAAATCGTGTTAACTCGCTTCCGTGTAGGTTTTGGTTTCGGTTTGTTAATTGATAGGTTTATAAGTTTTGGACCAATGAATTTAGAAGAGCAGGAATTTGTCTGTAATGCCATGTGTCTCTAGTTCTAAGTGGAAATCCAACCCGGTTTATTTCCGGAAAACATTGGATCTTTGTGGTTTGGCAATTTTAGGCAATTGGGGGGGATTCGATTAACTAAACTGGGAGGCATGCAGATGTGTCCACAGCTCGGTTTTGGTAACCGTTTAGTGCTTTGATTTGCTGCATAACAGATGGTTGTCACCACCAGCCACTCTGGTTTGGACGCGTGAATGCAAACCTCTTCTGTGTATAGCATATGTTTACTCAGCCCATACTATATAGGGGGTATCAACTTGTGTATGTGAGAAAATACTTACCAGGAAATCAAGTTATGAAATTGCAAAAGATAGATGATTGGTCTAGCTGTAGCGGAAACCTCTGTTGCCACCATGTCGGAAATTATCTGTGCATTTTGTCAGAACAGTAATAGGTGCTTCACTCTTGTAGCTTTGTGCGTGTATAACCGTATGTTTCTATGCAGGAATATATGTGGGGAATGATAAGGTGATTCATTTTACCAGAGGAAGGGACCAAGAGGTCGGAACAGGAACGGTCATTGATTTTCTTCTTGTGAGTTCTGGCCCTACTAGGAGCACCACGCCATGCTTGGTATGCAGCAGCGAAGAAGCCACTACCACCGCGGAGACAAATGGTGTGACATCCTCTTGCCTCAGCTGTTTCCTGGCAGGGGGTGCCCTCTACCGTTTCGAGTATGACGTCAACCCGGCGCTTTTCCTTGCCAAAGTGCGAGGAGGGACCTGCACGCTTGCCGCCACTGATCCCGACGAGGTGGTTGTCCGACGCGCCAAATACTTGTTGACCAATGGTTTCAGGTGCTACAGCCTGTTCAAGAACAACTGCGAGGACTTTGCGATATACTGCAAGACTGGTCTGCTTGTGGCTGAGCAGGGCAACGTCGGGCTCGGGCAGAGTGGGCAGGCTGTGTCCATCATCGGCGGCCCTCTTGCTGCTGTGGTTTCGACCCCTTTCCGCCTAGTAACCACGAACATCTATGGAGTGGTGGTGATGGCAGTCGGGGTGTACTGTGTCAGCAGGTACGCAGGTGACATTGGCAACCGCCGAGACGTATTGAAAGTGGAAGTGGAGGACCTGACTGCCGGGCTCGCAAGCGGCCGGATTCGTCCGGCGAACATCAGTCAGCTGGCAACTCCGGGGCAAGTCCAGGTTCCGGCAGTGACCACACTCGTTGCTGCTTAGAATGCGGCACTGATGTTGTAATATGGAGATGTATACATCACCATCACTACTGCTATATGTACCACCGAAATCCTTGTTCAAACCTGCTAAAACTGTGCCAAGAGTGAAATCCCCATTCAGCAAGAGCTGTGTGTCGAGTGTTGTATCCGCTACGGTCGTGTATGGTTTGTCTTCAGTATTGCAAAGAAGGTTGAACATTGGTGTGTGGTTTGCTTGAATTTGTATCAAGTTTTTTGCTCCTGTCCTTTTCTGGCATCTGTTTTCACATCTTGGGGAAGCGTTTGCACATTGCGGACAATATCACCTGAGCCCCCAACTGATGGCTTTCATTCTAAACACGAGGTACAAATGAACTGAAACAACAGGTTTAAGAAACACATTTTCTTGTGGTCCTGTAGGACTGCCAAAACGTCTTACATTGCTTTACAGAGGGGTTAGTTTATTTCTAATCAAGAAATTGAGAGCAAGTCTACCTAACATTTTGAAGAAAAAGTTTAAATATTATATAAATCCTTTGAGATTTCCATGTTCCAACTGGCCTGAAGTGGCTGCATATAAATGTATATATAAGTGGTATATGGAGTAACTGAATTTCGGGCAGCTCTTTTTTGTTTCCTATGGACAGTTGTACCTGAACTCTCTGTTGTTCGTTAGTGTTAGCAGGGTTTTGCCATGTGGTGTGTGTTTTGAATACTCGCAGCGGATTTCCTACTAATGCGTCAACTCACAATTCTCTTTCCTTTTGCTAACTGAATTTGGCCTCTTTCTCTGTCTGTCTGTCTCTCTCTCCCTTATTGATTTTGGGAGTAGACATAGTATTTGATATTTTTTAGCAGGATTTGATATATATATATATATATATATATATATATATATATATATAGAGGGAGAGAGAGAGAGAGAGAGAGAGAGAGAGAGAAATCTTGTTCCACTTTATTAAACTTCAGAGATGTTCATGAGTACAAGATCTTAGTCGTGGGGGATTCCCAACCACAAATGTCGGCCCAATCCTAGGTTACAGGAATACTTTCCTAAATTGTGTGCTTCTACATTAGTCTATGCTCATGAATAAAGTTACATGAAATAAAGGCTTTCGAACGGTTGATGATCTCCCTGATCACCGCTCCATGCCGTCCACCGGTGCCATGATGAATGTCGTTGATCACTGTCAGACAATCCTAAGCAACAAGTAGGCGCTGAACTCCAAGATCCTCAGCCAGGGCGAGAGCCTCCCGTACTGCATACGCCTCCAGTGTTGCCGGGTCGGCCATTTGTGTGACCAGCGCCGACGACCCTAGATATAGGCCATTGTGATCTCTGCACACCGCTACCGAAGCACCAAAGGCATCATGACTTGCCACAGCTCCATCCACATTGAGTTTTACAGTGTCTTCCGGTGGAGCTCTACATTGTTCTGTTCTGATGGTTGATTGTCCCGTAACTGTCCTTGGTCCTTTCTCATGTTCCTGAGCCTCGTTCAACTCCCGTACATATGAGGCTATGAATTCATGTTTTTGTCTCAGTCCCTGAAAAACAGATTCATAGACAGCTTTCCTTCTCGCATACCAAATCGACCATAGCGTGATTACGAGCCTAGTGAACTGATGTTGGCTAAGAGTCTCATGGAGATCGAGTACCCAGTTCTTCGCATTAGATCCTTCATTTTCAGAAATTTTCTCTACCAGGTCATCATCCGACAAGGCCCATACGCACCTCGCCATGGTGCAGCTCAACAGTGCATGTCTCCACGAGTCTTCGGCGCCACAAAGAGGGCACACATCAGTATCTGTCATATTCCTGTGCTGCATTACATCAAAGGTCGGCAGTGAGTGGCGCGCTAATCTCCATAGGAATACTCTCACCTTGGCCGGCACTTTGATCTTCCACAAATATGACCATGCACTTTCTGCCCTTGCACCGTCAGAACATTCTCCGCTGCCATCGAGCCAACCTTCTCTCTGAACTTTTGTCTTGATGATGAACCTGTAGGCCGAGCGAACCGAGAACACGCCCTTGCTGTCCGGTTGCCAAGCCCAAAAGTCGCCAATGTTCTGCGTACAAACTGGGATTCGCAAAATTTCCTCAGCATCATTTGGTAAAAATATGGTTTGAACTAGATGTTCGTTCCATGAAGCTGTGGTTGGCTCAAGAAGCTCCGACACCGTTACTGGTGGGTTCTGCACCAGGGATAAAATTGGTTTCATAAAATTACCTTTGGGTATCCAGTTATCAGCCCAAATCCGAGTCTCCTGTCCATTCCCAATTCTTCTAATCAGGCCCTGCTTCAAGATATCCCTGCCCTCAAGAATCGCTCGCCACATTTGGGATGGTTTTGCACCAAGTTCTGCCTCAAGAACCGTTGTATCAGGGAAATACGCTGATTTCAAAATCCTAGCACTCAAAGTGTTTGGCTCCTGGATTAGTCTCCATGATTGCCTGGCCAGTAGTGCGAGGTTAAAGATCTCCATGTCTCTGAACCCCATTCCACCCAAAAACTTGGGCCTTGTCATAATATCCCGAGAAACCCAAGCTGGTTTCCTCTTGCCTTCTCTACATCCCCACCAAAATTTTCTGATGATGGAATTAATGTGTTCGCATAGACCACGGGGTAATTTAAAACAGGCCATCGAATAAACTGGGATAGCTTGAGCGACAGCCTTAATTAAGACATCCTTTCCCCCCGAATACAATAGCTTCCCCATCCATCCTGTCACCTTTTCCCATACTCTATCACTGAGGTATTTGAAAGTGCCTATCTTAGCTTGTCCCACATCAGTAGGCATGCCCAAGTACCTCTCACTACGAGATTCATTTGGCACATGCAAGTGACCTTTTACTGCTGCCCGTACAATTTTAGGACATCCTTTGCTGAAAAATATAGATGATTTGTCCGTGTTTACTCTCTGTCCTGATGCCATACCATATGTTTCCAGTAGGTTTGATACCTTCTCAGCTCCATCGACACTTGCCTTGAAAAACAGCAGGCTATCATCCGCGAATAAGAGGTGGTTGACCGGCGGAGCCGACTGCGCCACCTTGATTCCACTCAAATGGGATGATTGATCATGTGATTTTAAGAGGCACGAAAGGCCCTCTGCTGCAATCAAAAAAAGGTATGGAGAGATAGGATCTCCCTGCCGAATGCCACGTGATAGTTGAAACTCCTCAAGTTTTTCTCCGTTGAACAAGACAGAAAACGAAACCGAGCTCACCATGTGCATAACTGTGGAGATCCATTGAGGTGCAAATCCCAACTTCTCCATCATTGCCTTAAGATAGCTCCATTCAACTCTGTCGTATGCTTTCATCATGTCCAGTTTAAGAGCCGCATAGCTATTGTTTTTTGACCTGTTCCTCTTCATAAAGTGTAAACACTCGTAGGCTGAGATGATATTGTCCGTGATCATTCTTCCAAGGACAAAAGCTGATTGCTCTTCTGATATAATCTCCAGAAGGATAATCTTGAGGCGCTTAGCTATGACTTTTGAAGCAATCTTATAAAACACATTACACAAGCTTATAGGACGAAATTGCGAAAGGAGTGTAGGGTTTGTGACCTTGGGGATCAGCACCAGAATCGTGTCATTGATACAAGCAGCACTCTCCTCCCCCTGACAATCCTCAACACCGCTCTTGTCACTGCCGGTCCACAAATGTCCCAATGGCGTTGGTAGAAATGCGCCGGAAACCCATCCGGCCCCGGAGCCTTAGTTGGAAACATTTGAAATAATGCCTTCTTCACCTCGTCCTCGCTGTATGGTGCTAAAAGGGTAGAATTCATCTCTGGTGTGACCTTCGTCGGGACATGGTTGATCACATTCTCAACCCCCTGAATCCCTTCTGATGTGTATAGAGTTTTATAAAAATCTAGCGCAAGAGCCTGCATCTCTGTCGGATCATCCGTAATCTGTCCACCCGGCCGCTGGAGGGCATGGTTGATCAATCAATCTGCAAATATCCACTGCGTCCCTAAAACCCTGAATCTGAGCCTGGTTTCGCTGCACAGGATCATTCCACAACTTTTCTAGCTCCTTTTTTTAACTTCTTTATTTCACTTCTTACACTTCCGAAAGTGCTGTTGCTCCAGGCCCCAAGATTACCAGCCAGTTCTGTCAACTTCCTCCTTATTTCAGCAACCGAAGTGGTATTGTTCTCAATATCCATGCCTCCTTGACTACCCGCTTCATATCTGCATGGGTGTCCCACATGATCTCATAACAGAATTGTTTCTCAGTTGGTGCGGACTGGTTCGGTCACAGCTTAAGTAAAATTGGGATGTGATCTGAAGTCGTTGCTGTTAGGTGTTCCAGGGTCGCCAGATGGAACTGGGCACACCACTCGGCTGATCCAAGTGCTCTGTCAAGGCGAACTCTTGTGTAAGAACCGCCAGCTACCTTCTTCTCGAAAGTCCATGGCATGCCCTGGTAACCCTGTCCCGACGAAAGTCCCTAAAACCCTAAAACCCTGCGTCCTAAAACCCTGAATCTGAGCCTGGTTTCGCTGTCCAATCCCATTATGCTCTTCCACATGCAGGACCTCGTTGAAGTCACCCAAACACAGCCACGGAAGAGGGCTTATGTTTATCATATTCTTCATGGTGTCCCAAGTTTGATAACGAAGGTGAGTTTGAGCTTCACCGTAAAAACAAAACAATCTCCATGGGGTCTCTCCCGAATCTGAAACTTTCATATCTATATGGTACTTTGAGTAACCCAAGAACTCTAATTTTATTTCATTCTGCCAAAGCATTACAAGTCCACCACTTCTACCAGTGGGGTCCACTCCATAAGCA
Organism: Triticum dicoccoides; assembly: GCF_002162155.2. Taxonomy (NCBI): domain Eukaryota; kingdom Viridiplantae; phylum Streptophyta; class Magnoliopsida; order Poales; family Poaceae; genus Triticum; species Triticum dicoccoides. The sequence continues at coordinate 513,716,859 of NC_041381.1, read as the reverse complement.
TTATCGAAACCTAAAGTGTTTGCTAGATTCTCAACACGAGCTCTACTTATTTGGGTCTCTACCAAACAAAGCACTTTAGGAGCAAACTTTGCCGCGATCTCCCGTAGCTCTTGAACTGTCGGGGCGTTGCCAATCCCATGGCAATTCCAGCATAAGAGACTCATTGCGCCTGGCGGTCCTCCGATAATGGGCCAATTTATTCTGTCGATCAGATCTCAGCCCATGGGCATCTCAGCCCTGGATCGAGCACATTTATCTTCTGAATTGGATCGAAGCCCACGGAGAGGCATGTGGAAGCTTGGCCAATTATCAATTTTGAATTCTTCTAAGGCAAACCCCCGCCCTGCAGACCAAGTTTTTGCTGGTGCAACCACTGCGCCAACCCAGCCGGATCTGTACAAAGAAGAACTTTCTCTTTTTAATTATATATTCTCCCGTTTTTAATTTTTTGTTGTCCTTTTTTTGTTTTTTGTTTTCTGTTTTTTTTTCATCCTGGTTCGTTGAATTATTTGCATATACGTGGACTTTTCTTTTAAATTGATGATTTCTTTTGAAATTTGATGATTTTTTTTCAAATGTGTGATCATTTCCCAAATTGATGAATTTTTTTAAAAAAATTGGTGAACTTTTGTGATAATCGATGAACTCTTTTCACAAGCGATGAAACTTTTTCAAATCTGATGAACTTTTTTTGAATTTCGATGAACTTTTTCTCAAAATTGACTTTTTTAAATCATATGAACTGTTTTTCAAATTCGGTGAACTATTTTTCAAATTTGTTGAACTTTCTTTCAAAAGCGATGAACTTTGTTCAAATTTGTGAACTTTATTCGAATTTGGTGATTTTTTGGGAATTTTTGTTTGAAAAAAGAATTTATGAAATAGTCAACTGGCCCGATCAACCATTGACCACGAGATGGGGAACGAAGCACTGCCCTGAACCAGCGATCCCACAAGATGCGATTGCCTCCTTTCCTGGGCCGGCCCACGGGAGCTGGCGCACGATGCGTTGCGGGCGCTGGTTCAGGAAAGCGACGCTTAGAGCGCCAACTAGGAGCTCCCTTCTTCTGACACCCCTTTACTTCGTTCTCAGAGCATCTCCAACAGGCGCGCTATAAATGCGCCGTGCGGAAAAATTAGTGGTTTTAGCGCGCGCGCTACCATCCCCGGCGCTCCAGCGGACGCGCAAAAACCGCGTGCGCGGCATATAAAATTCAGCGCGCGGGCAGAAACGCCATCGCGCGTCGCTTATTTGTTGCGCCTGCTCCCGCGCGCTGGACTCTCGAGCGCTCGCTCGCAACTCCACCTATCCTTTCAGCCGCCGCCGCCCCGCGCCACCCCATTTTTCCCGGCGACCGTTCCTGCGCTTCCCCGGTCCCTTCCCGCGCGGCCGCGGCTTCGTCCCTCTCTCTCTAGTCAGCGCCGGCCGTCGCGCGCGGCAGTCTCCGACGAACAATGCCCGGCCGCCCGCCGCCGCTTTGGCGCCCGCAAGGTGTTCGACAAAAGGCCCGCAAGGTATGTATTGCTTCCAACTTCCACATTTTTGCATGAAATTTGGTGCATGTTGTTTATAGCCTAGTTTTTAATATTTTAGATGAGTTCGGGCTATGACTCTTCTGCAGAAGAATTTGATATGGAAGAGGAGGAGGATCTTGCAATGATCCTAGCTATGCACATCAATAAAAAACCAAAACACGGTAGTTCGGTTATGGGTCGGCAGAAAATTTGGAGGGATAGGATTGATGCCCACAACAGATTGATGAGGCACTATTTTGTGGAGAATCCCACATACCCTGAGTCGTACTTTCGTCGCTGGTTTAGGATGAGCACCGAGTTGTTCAGGCGCATTGCAGAGAAACTAGAGAGCCATGACCGATTTTTTCAGCAGAGGAGGAATGTCACCGGAGAGCTCGGGCATAGCACCTTTCGGAAGGTGACAGTCGCTTTGCGTATGTTGGCATATGGTATCCCCGCTGATCTAGTTGATGATCACTTGGCCATGGGTGAGAGCCAAGCCATCATGTGTGTCAAGCACTTCGCAGTCGGAATTATGCAAGTGTTTGGCCCAGAGTACTTGAGAACTCCCAATGCTGAAGATGTCGCAAGGTTATTGAAGATGAACAAAGATCGCGGGTTCCCAGGTATGCTTGGTTCAATAGATTGCATGCGTTGGAGTTGGAAGAATTGTCCAAAGGCATGGCATGAACAATTCCATAGACAAAAAAAGGTTCCACTATAATCCTTGAAGCGGTGGCTGATCACGGGACTTGGATTTGGCGTGCTTTTTTTGGAATGCCTGGATCTTTGAATGACATCAACGTTGTCAACCGGTCACCACTGATGAGTAAGATTGCAAATGATGAACTGCCACCAGTGCAGTTTGAAGCTAATGGTCGTACATACAACCACGACTACTATCTTGCGGATGGCATTTGTGAAGCCGTTAAAAAAAACGGAAGGTAAGAAATATCTTGATTTCCAAAATGCTCACGCGGCTGCTAGAAAAGATGTGGAGAGAGCTTTTGGAATTTTGCAAGCCCAATTTGCTATTGTGAGAGGACCGGCTAGATTTTGGGATCAGAAAATGCTTTGGTACATAATGCATGCTTGTGTGATCATGCACAGCATGATCATCGAGAACGAGTGTGACCAAGATGTAGACTACTCTCAGTATGAGCTTTTGCGACATCCCGTGCGAGCGCGGCGGAGGGCTGAAAGAGTGGCCCGTTTTGTTGCCTCTTATCATGTCATTCGACGCCCGGCAACGCATAATGAACTCAAAAAGGATCTCATTGAGGAGTGGTGGGTTTGGAATGGCCGCCGAAGATCATCATGATTTGTGCGTTTGTTGTTGTATTGTTGAACTATTTGTTGTATTTCTCAAAAATACTATTTGTTTGATGAGTTGTAATAAATTGAACTATTCATTTAAACTTAGTTAAATGATGTTTGTAATTTAAAAATTATATGTCATGTTTTTGTTTTGTGTGATGAATGTGTTGTGTAAAATGCAACAAATGTGGATGCGCAGCTGCTCGCGCGCATTGCATTTTAGCGCATTGTTGGAGGTGCGCACGCGCTGCATTTTAGCACGGCTGCTGGAGCCAGCGCCGCGCGCCGCGCCAAATCTGATGTTGCGCACGCCGCAAATCAAATTTTAGCGCGCCGCGCATTGGGCGCCTGTTGGAAATGCTCTCGGATGCAGCGTGAACTCTGTTCCTAGTGCATCTGCAACGGCAAGGGGCCGGCCGGAGCACCACTCCACAGTGTCGTTTCTTTATCACTCGAACGATTTTTCTGTGAAATTCTACGGAAGGCGTATGTGCAGGGTGCAGCTGGTTTCCCGATTTCCCTTTGATGCAAGTTGTTACTCTTTTTGTCCCCTGTTCTTAAAAATAACCGCAATCACGCTGCCAATTTGTTGAAGATGATGACAGTGAACACTCACTCGAGCCGGCAATGATGGATCCATACAGCGCCCTCCCACCGTCTATCCACGGACTGGATCTCGGAGCTGCCTGTCCTGTTGTAGCAACAATAATTGAGGCGTGCAGGCATGGTAAATCCTCTATAACGGGCTAGGGCCAAACGTCACCTTTCGAGCGACTAGTGGCAGCTGCTTCAGATTGTTAGCCACGTCCACGCCACGCCACAGGGCAAGTCGTTGGAATCCCGGTGCACCATTCATTCATTCACCAGCATGGCACCATCGGCATCGGCATGTGTGTGCCCATCCATCCACACCCAGGTCAGGCAGTGCATGTGTATAACAGGAACAACATTGATTGGTCGTCCTAGGAAGAAGTGAACGTGTAGCTCAGAACAGGAAAAACCAGCTGTTAATAGTAAGTATATTGCCAATACAGATATATCGATATTATCATTACAGTACACCCTTTTTATCCCACATGTATACTCCTCGACCATGAACACGATCCCCATATATATAAGTTACTTCTGAACAAGAGTAAAAATAGGGAGAGGAAAAGAAAGACACAAAATCAATCACAAGAACAGCGGCAGCCACGAATCAACGAGCTTGAAAATGAGCTTAGCATCGATCGAGGCCTGCAGCGAGAGCAGCCTCCAGCCCTTGGCAGCCCAGCACCTTGCTCCAGACGTCGTCGCTGGCGGGGACGCCTTCGTGGAGGCTCATGGCGTCCTCCTCCGGAAGCGAACTGAACGGCTCGTACTTGGCCTCCTGGTCCCACGCCGACGGGAGCATCGTCAGATCGCCGCCGTCCGTTGGCAGCCCGAGCGAGTCGTAGCAGCTCTGGTCTACGCTGAAGTTGAACTCGCCAAGCGCATGCGCGCGCGCGTCGGCGCACTGGAGCATCGTCGTCGCGCTGGGCTCCGTACTGCTCGCCGGCCCGCAGATTTCGCCCGGCCCGTGTTGGCTCGGGCCGGACAGGGTCGGCGGGCTCATCTCCGTGCTTGATCCACTCGAGGTGTCGGCCGATTCCGGCACGACGGCGCACTGCTCGGCGAGAGGCTGATGGCTCAAGAACTTGGAGTAGAGCAGTGCCAGATCAATCGTCGGTCCGTCGGCGGCTCCGGCGGGCTTGTCGGCCTCGGCCGACGCCGGCTGCTGGCCGAGCTCGGCCGGGTTGCCAACCATGCCTTCCAGGAGCAGGTCGGGCCGGACCGGGCCGTGGAAGCGGTGAGAGAACACTACTGCCCCGTGGTTCGGCGAGGCCGTGTCCGCCTCGGCCATGGACCGCACCGGCTTGCCCCGCCGGTTCTTGCGGCAGCCGCCGCCGACGGGCACGTTGCGGAGGGACCCGCCCTTGGTCCAGTAGCGGCGGCAGCCCTTGCAGAAGTAGCGCGGCTGGCTGAGGCTGTAGTTGTTGTAGTAGCAGAACTTGGTGTTGGGCGAGTCGCAGCGCGGGCAGTTGGGCGCCACCTCCACGTTCGGCCGGTACCGCCGGGGGTCGACCAGCATCGCGCGCCGTCCGGCGGCGGCGGCGTAGGCCAGCATGCTCTCGCAGTGAGAAGACAGCATGGCGACGATCGGAGAGGAGGAGATCAGCAAGCAGGAGACCTGGGGGAATGTAGGAATGCGGTGATGTGAGAGGATTTGGAAGCTTGCAGATGCGAGAGGAGAGAGAGAGGAGGAAGGTGTATATATACGTGGGACGGCGGGAGAGCTGCCGAAGCCAGGACGAGAGGTTTTCCTCGGTAGGCCATGGTGCATGTGCATGTGATTGCGAGCTTGTGCTGGTAATTACTTCCTCTGTAAACTAATATAAGAGCATTTAGATTACTACTTTAGTATGCTAAACGCTCTTATATTAATTTACAGAGGGAGTAGTTACTAGTACTCCTTGATCCGTGGCGAGTTGTTGCTGTAGCCAGCCTCCTTGATCCGTAGAGGTTTTTCCTGTGTCTCCTGGTGCTTGTGGGAATTGAATTGTGTGTTCTAAAATCCATTCAATTCAACTGTATAATCTTCAATTGTTGATTTTGAACTCATGAATTTTGCAGGATTTTCATATAAACGAGTTCAATCTTCATGATGAGAATAAAAAACAAAAGAACTGATAAGTGCCACCCGCGTGGCACGAACACATGGCAATTCCGATCGTTTCTTAAGGCAAGTTTAGTGACGCAATGATGACAACTTTAATTGTCAAGCATGACAACTTTATTTTCGAATGGCAAGTTTCAATTTTTTAGGGTTTTTTCTTCAGATGACAACTTTAGTCGTAAAAAAGGTCAGGTCAGAGTGTTTCGTGGCACGGATGTGTCACTTATCATTTGGGAAAACAAAACATGACCACGGCTAGGACGTGACTAATCACTGACAAGGAGATCCATGCAGGCATGCATGGTTAAGGAGAGGGAAGAAGAACTCAAACCAGGAGGTACCATGGCCAACAACCAGTGCTTGTGCAGTCTCTTTAGTGGACACAGTAGCGTCTTGAGCTCGCGCAATGGCGCCATAACAACCGCAGTCCACAGTGCAGCCCATTAATGATTTAATGTGGCCGTAGAGAAAATTTCACGCCACTGAGCTGGAGACCTAATTAGCACTAAGACAGGAGGCGGGTCACGATCATGGATGTTTAATACCTCGCGACTTTGGGGAGGAGGCAGACGGAGTACTGTGGTACGAAGCGTCCATGTTTCGCCCACAGATATCATGGCAGACAGGCACAGAGATCGGACTTTGGACTCCGCCGGAGTGATTGATGGGGCACGTCTACGTACGTACGTCCGCCTGTTTGTGTGGACTGCTGGCACGGGAAACACGATGGAGTATGGTGTATCATCACTGCCCCTTCCACGGCCCCGCAAAAAAATCACTGCCCCTTCCACGGCGAAACAAGTATGCATAGCACCCTTCTTGGTACGATTAGGCGTCGCATTGGGATGCACATGCACCGCTGGTAGTGGCCAACCTGGTAAGACAGATATCTGCATGGGACTGGAGACGTTACTATAACCTCTCGTGGTTTTGTATTAACCACGTCGACGTGCGATGTCTTTCATGGGTGTTGACGTGTTCTTTGCCATCCTCCTCCCCCCTCTATGATGTTTCCAGCTAGGGCTGCCACGATAAAGGTAAATAGTACTCCCTCCCTCCTAAAATAAGGTCAAGACACTTATTTTGGGACGGAGGGAGTAGGATTCGACATTATTTGATACTTTCCCGTTCAGAAATACTTGTCGGAAAAACGGATAAAAATAGATATATGTAAAAATAAAATACGTCTAGATACATTTATTTCCCCGACAAGTATTTCCAAACGGAAGGAGTACAAGATTTAGTGGCAGTGTAACTCGATGGGTGAAATAGGAAGGTAGCCACAAAGGGGAAAGCGAAGAGAACCACCCCCATTGCTTGTGATCCTCTGGATAACACTAGGGCAGCCGTAATGCAACGCTTAACTATTCCTTCCTCTGTTCCTAAATATAAGTCTTTGTAGAGATTTTACTATGCATGAACTGATGCGATCACCCTAGATAATATTGTTGTTTCACCATTGGTGCTAAATAAGATACCTTCGAAACGAGACTCTGATAGTGAGGAAAACACATCAAAATATATTGTGCCTGCTCTACGTCATAAGAAGATCATGTGTGCAACAGAACAGAGAGGCATCTTAAGTGTGAAGCCTATTCTATATGCTACTGAAGGGAGATGGTCATATGCTCTACCAATTGAACGCAATAACATCATTGCAAATAATTCTTTTGTTTGTTCAGTTGCTCCATAGATTGTGCCTCAGGAGAAAGTGAAGCCTACATTCAGAACACCTTGCCATGCAAGTATACGTACGTGATGAATCACAGAATCAATCATCCTACACGAGTGCAAGCCGAGTATTATTTTGCCGTAGGGAAGGATACGTGTGTCCTTTTTATTCATTTCCATAGTTTGATCAGATTTGGTAGTCCTTTTTTTTCCTGTTGCGTACAACTTGTAACCAATGAGGAGTCCTCATGTTTTTCTTAGTCCAGGTCGGGCCTAGCCCAAGTATTAGGCGCCACCTATATAAACAAGGGGTGCAACGCTTTGTAAAGCAGGTTTTAGTTCAGGAAGAAAACTCATCTGATGGATGCGTATCTGTACTTCTGCGTCCCTGTCTAGGGTTTGATAATTGCATGTGTTTCGGCAGCTTCGATCGCCAAGGCACAAGTGTCATTTGATTCTTGATCTACAAGAATCGATCTAGCTAGCTTCCCGTTCTTCTCCATCTACTTCTGCTAGTGTTTATTATCGCTAATTACTCCGTTGCCGTCGCCACCGCTAATCACCATTAGCTTAATCCCTCCATCTATCCTAGTACTACAACTACCACGTACGCATCTTCTACTACTTTCCGATCTCTATAATCCATCCATCCATCTAGTCTAGCTATACTGGTTCTTTTGCACCTACACTTCTACTTCTTCCTAAAACTATTTCTTCTACCTGTTTGCGCGAGTGAAAGATCAGGGCCACTACATAAAATCGTCTCAAAGCTATTTGAGCCGTATCATGAACCACATACGGATGTACATAGCTGTATCTTAGAGTGTGATTCGTTCATTTTGCTCCGTATGTAGTTCATAGTGAAATCTCTATAAAGACTTATATCTAGGAACAGAGGGAGTAGTTCCTTCTTCTTGTGCTTGGGCCATTCACCTACTTTGGCCCAATCACCCTGTTGTTGGCTTCCTAGTTTTGGTGGGCCTAGCCTGTTGGTCTCTTCCGGCTGGTGTAGTCACGTTTGGCGCGGTGAAGGTGGATGTTGCGCTCGGAGTGTCGCTAACAATCCCCTCTCCTTAAGTTCCAGCTTCTCTCCAAGCGGGAGCATTAGGGAAACATTGGCGAAGGCGGTTGATATCTTCCCAAGTGGTCTTGTCCGCCATGGAGTGCAACCAGTGTGTGAGCCCTTGCCTCTCCGTCCAAGTGGCCTTGTGTGCTTGTCCCATTGGCGCATGATGTGCAGCGGCACCCAGGCTAGAGTTCGAGGGAATCGGCGATGGAGATCTTCAAGGTCTTCCCAGGTGGTGTCGTCTTCTGCTATTCCTGTCCAACAGATCAGTCCTTATGTCACCATCTTGTTAGCCGTCTTGCGCCAACGGTATTTGAGCACCTTCAAGGGGACCTGGAACTCAATGTTAGTAGAAGGAAGTATGCTCACCAGCTGCTCTAGGCGAAGATGTGCCGTCTTGAGATGCAACGCATCGAATACTGGGTGAACCACGGAGCCCTTCGGAAACTGTAGTCGGTATGCCATAGCTCCTATCTTTGCAGTTACCGGGAATGGCCCGAAGAATTTGAATGCCAGTTCGTGGCAAGCTCGTTGACCTATGGAGGACTGGACATAAGGCTATAGCTTCAGGAACACCTGGTCCCTCGGCTGGAATGATCGACCTGAACAACATTTGTCCACCCGTTCATTCATGCTTTCTGCGCCCGATGCAAGTGTTTCTTGACCAACTCCAGCATCAATTGTAGCTCTTCTAACCATCCTTTAACATCCATTGGTTGGCATGCATCAGTGGCAACCAAACCTAGCGGCCGCGGCTCGCGTCCATAAAACATCGCGGAAGGTGATTTGCCCAAGCTGGAGTAAGTGTTGGTGTTGTACTAGAATTCCGCGAGCGGGAGCAACTTTGATCATTGGCGTGGTGAAGCTTGCACGTAGCAGCGCAAGAAGGTCTCGAGGCATTGGTTGACCCTCTCGGTCTGCCCATCCGTCTGCGGTTGCTATTAGGGATATAACTACTGAGTATAAATCGCCCAGGAGGGGCCGGTTCATGCTCATCCATATTGAGACCCATGAAGACAAAGAAGATGGCGCTTTACTGATAAAGCTTAGAGGCCCAGAGCCCAAAGGCGGATTAGGGCCCATAGTTGTAAACCGCCATAGTTGTATAACTTGTATTGTAAGTTAGGGAAAGGGAGAGACCGAGCCGGACACTTGTATGAGCCGGTCTCGGGACTCTGTAAACCGGCCGGGCGTCAACCTGTGTATATAAAGGGACGACCCCGGCGGCGGTTCAGGAACAAGAAACAACAACTCGAGAGCCAGACATAGCGTGTTTGCTCCCTGGAAATCGAAACCCCAGTAATTCCATCACAACTAGACGTAGGCTTTTACCTTCATCGTAAGGGGCCGAACTAGTATAAAACTCTCGTGTCCTTTGTCCGGTTTAACCCCTCTAAGCTAACCTGGTCACGATGGCTCCACGACTAAGTCCTTCCATTAGGACATCTGACGTGATAATTCCACGACAGTTGGCGCCCACTTTGGGGCTATCGCACGATGGTTTCAAGTTCTTAGAGGACAAGTTCGAAGGGCTCAAGGGATACGCAGTGGGCCGGATGACTAAGAGTCGTCGCGGCAAGCTCTACATAGACGATGCAGACTGGGGCCCCGACGCCGGCTCAATCGAGTACGGGTACTGGGTCCCCTTCGGAGGAATTCACGTCTTCATTGGCAAGATCAGCAAACCGGGCCCTGAGCCGGACATCTGCACCGACCTCGTCGAGACGGCTCAGCGTGCGAGTCCTGCCCGGATTCAGCCCGCCATGGAGCGTGCGTTCATAGGATGTATCCATGGGAACGAATCTGAACCGGTGTCCGAGGGTGAGACGGCCGTTTATTCCGATGGCAAGTCATCCACCGGCGAGACCGAATCTTTGTATCAAGTTCGAGATGGCTTATTCGAAGGGTATTCCGATGGCAGCAGTATTCCAGAATTTCTTGAACCGCCAAATCGGGTCGCAATCTTCATGGCCGATACACAGCCAGCTTTACAAAACTCAACTGCGGCGGCAATGATTTCCGGATCAGCAGCCAGGGCAGGAGGCCCCACGCGCCGGCCGGCTCAAGTTCTGTCCGGTTTGTTGGACGCCTGGACGACATTGTTGACCACAGCAGTTACCCCGGAGACTCAAGATCGGCATAACGCGGAAGTCACAAAGCTACGAGATCAGATAACTCAGGCTAAAGAGGACTTGCGGCTGAGGAAACCATGATGGCTGAGGAACGGGCCTCTTTAGATGCCCAGTCACAGAGGATTCAGGCCAAAGATTATCGACTTTTGCTGGATCAGAACGCTTCGAATGACGTATTGAGGAGGATACATCAGTCTCGCTTGCCAGCGGATTACAATGCAATGAATCTCTTCAGTACACCATGGGCAGGAACCAGCAACCCGCCAGCAGTAAACCAGACTACCGTGCCAAGGACTGGAGCGCCGGATCAACCACAGGTGATGGGCCCACCTCGACGAACAGACAACCCGCCGCAATACACAACACCCCCGCCGGGTCACTTCTCCACCCCTTTGGACAACATGATAGCTGCAGCATCCCGGTTGGCAGCTATTCCAATGGAGGGCGAGTCGCCAGCAGCGGTGGAAACGCGACGGGCCAGGGATCTTCTTCAGACTGCTATGGTGCAGCATCAGGCTTATTCATATAGCCAAGATAGGATTCACTCGACCCCTCGCCCAAGCAGGAGCTACAACAGGCACATGGATGAGCCGGCTGTGTCGAGCAGTGCGCGGAACCGTGATGCCCCTTGTGGACCTAATCCGGCGTGTGGTGGTGCAAATGCTCAGGGCGTGGTGGATAATGGTAGAGCATGAAGGGAGGCCGCATTAGCGGCATAGTACGCGGATCATCATCAACCCGCCCCGGTTCAACCAGCGGCGTCAGTTGAACGAGGTACCGAACTTGCTTTCAACTCATGGGGAGTGCCGTGTCTTACTCCGGCTCTGCGCAATGTGCGGTTACCCAAGGATTTCAAGGGCCCGCGGAAGGTACCAAATTACACCGCCGATTTACCCCCCGAGGCATGGGTGGAGAGCTACGAGATGGCTATGGAGATGCTAGAGGTGGATGAAGCGGCATGTGCAAAATATTTCACCATGATGTTGGAAGGAACAACTCGCACTTGGTTGAAGAGCCTGCCGGCTAATTCCATCGGATCATGGGACCAATTGAAGGCCCGGTTTATAGCAAATTTCAAGGATACGTGCAAACAACCCATGTCCATTGTGGATTTAGATGCCTGTGTTCAATGAGAGAACGAGTCAACAACTCATTGGGTGTGCCGGGTTTCAGAAGTCTTGCTTTCGTCGGACCGCATCAATGCTGACACATCAATTGTAACATTGGAGCGTAATTGCCGGTTTAAGTCCCTGAATATGAAATTGGACGGCTCAAATGCCACTGCAATGACATGGGAACGCTTATGGCGGCTCTGGTTAAATATGCTGATTCTGATAATACTAAAGATCCTGATTCTAACGAGGAGAAGCAGGAGAAGGGAAAGAAGAATGCCGGTTCAAAGGGACAGAATAACCAGACAAGCCACAGGAACAATGGTAAGCGTAAAGCGGATAATTCAGATTTTGTGGCTAACACCAATGTGCAGGGCAATGCGCAGCGTCGTAAGGGTAAACCGCCGCAGCGCGGTGGAGGCATGAATCTGGAGCGCCTGTTAAACCAGCCCTGCCCAAAGCACGGGACAAAGGAGGTTCCAGCAACACACCTTTGGAAGGATTGTTTCATTATGAAGGAGTTTAAAAACTCTTATCTCTTCCGGTATGATCAGGGTCCGTCTGGCAGTTCAGGTCCAGGTTTCCATGGGTCAGGTTACAGTGGCGGTGGTTCAAACTCTGGATTTCAGAATAATCAGGGCAATCAGAGCAACCAGGGTGGTAACAACCAACAGAACAATCAAGGGAATCAGCAGCAATCAGGTTTTCAGAGTCACCCAAAGCAGTTGAATGGCGGGCAGTATCATGTTTTTACTACTAGCTTGTGTAAGCGCGATCAGAAGCTTCACAAGAGGGCAGTTAATGCTGTTGAACCGGCAGTACCCCATTACTTGCGTTGGTCCGAGCAGCCCATTGTGTGGAGCAGGGAGGATCATCTGCCCCGGGTTGATAATCCGGGTCATCTGGCTTTAGTGGTGGCACCTCAGGTGGGAGGTTATAAATTTACCAAAGTGCTCATGGATGGAGGGAGCAGTACCAACATCCTATATTATGAAACCTTCCGTCGCATGGGGTTGACAGATAAGAATCTTAAACTGTCGAACACTGTTTTTCATGGTGTAGTACCAGGTAAATCGGCATATCCGGTTGGTAAGATAGATTTGGAGGTTGTGTTTGGTGATGAGCATGATTCCAGGTCAGAAACTTTGACCTTTGAAGTGGTGAAAATCCAGAGCCCATATCACGCCCTGTTTGGACGGCCGGCTTACGCGAAGTTCATGGCAAGGCCATCTTATATTTATTTACAACTCAAAATGTCGGGTCATAAGGGGACCATCACGATACACGGGAGTCGTAAGATTGCTTTGGACTGTGAAGAGGGTGATGCGGCCTATGCTGAGTCGGTTTGTGCAACAAAGGAGTTAAAGTTCTACAAAGACAATGTTGATCCGGCAGATATGACTCCTCTGAAGAAGCCCACCACTGAGCATGACCCGACCCCGAAGTTCAAACCGGTTGATGAGACTAAACTTGTTGATTTCGTTCCTGGCAATTCATCCAAACAGTTTAGTATCAGCACTAATCTGGATCCGAAATAGGAAAGCGCGCTCATCGAGTTCATCCGTGAGAACCGGGAAATTTTTGCATGGAAGCCTTCTGACATGCCAGGTGTACCAAGGGAACTCGCTGAGCACACTCTCAATATTGATCACAATTTTAAACCGGTCAAGCAGTTTCTTCGCCACTTCAACGAGGAAAGACGCAAGGCCATTGGAGAGGAGGTAGCCTGGTTGTTGGCTGCTGGGTTCATCATCGAAGTCTTTCATCCAGAGTGGCTGGCCAATCCGGTGCTAGTGCTTAAGAAGAATGGCACTTGGTGCATGTGTGTGGACTACACGGACTTGAACAAGGCTTGTCCGGCAGATCCTTTTGCTCTCCCGCGTGTATTGATCAGATCATTGATGCTACGGCGAGTTGTGAGCATTTGAGTTTTCTGGATGCTTATTCTCGTTATCATCAGATCAAAATGGCAGTTAAGGACCAGGAGAAGACAGCCCTCATCACTCCCTTTGGAGCCTTCTGCTATGTATCTATGCCCTTTGGACTCAAGAGTGCACATGCAACTTATCAACGGTGTGTACATAATTGTCTTCATACTCAGATTGGGCGTAATGTTCGTGCTTATGTGGACGACATTGTGGTAAAATCCAGGAAGGAGACACTGATTGATGACCTCAAGGAGACCTTTGACAATCTCCGGGTTTATAAGATGATGCTCAATCCGGACAAGTGCGTTTTCGGTGTTCCGGCAGGCAAGCTCTTAGGCTTTCTGGTGTCTAACAGGGGCATTGAGGCTAATCCGGAAAAGATCAAAGCGATTACATCCTTGGCTAAACCGACGTGTATCAATGATGTTCAGCGTCTGGCGGGTCGAATTGCAGCCCTGAGCCGGTTTATCAGCCGCTTGGGAGAGAAGGCGATTCCTATGTATCAAATGTTGAAGAAAACAGACACTTTTGTCTGGAGTGACGCAGCTGATGCGGCGTTTGAGGACTTGAAGCGGCAGTTGGTTGAAACGCCAGTACTTGCTGCTCCGGTTGACAATGAGCCCCTATTGTTGTACATGACTGCCATTGCCCGTGCTGTCAGCGTGGCAATTATGGTTGAGCGCAAGGAGGCTGGGAAGGAATATCCAGTTCAAAGGCCGGTTTACTATATCAGTGAGGTACTCATCGAGTCAAAGCAAAGGTATCCGCATTGGCAGAAGCTGGTGTATGGGGTTTTTATGGCGAGTCAAAAGCTCAAGCAATACTTTCAAGGCCATCCCATCACAGTGGTCAGTTCTGCTCCTTTGGGCGATATAATTCAGAATAGGGAGGCAACTGGTCGGGTTGCAAAGTGGGCAATTGAGCTTGGTCCACACGGGTTGAAGTATATGCCTCGGACAGCCATCAAGTCTCAGGCGCTTGTTGACTTCATAAATGATTGGATCGAGTTGCAGGCACCAGAAGACAAACCGGATAACACATACTCGACTATCCACTTTGACGAATCCAGGCAATTGGAGGGCTCGGGGGCTGGAGTTGTACTTACTTCCCCTCGAGGTGATAAAATTTGTTATGTTCTCCGCTTAATGTTTCCTTGTACTAACAATGCAGCTGAGTACGAGGCCTTACTCCACGGTCTCCGTGTGGCCAAGCAAATGAATTTAAGCCGGGTACGATGCTTTGGAGACTCTGATCTGGTGGCTCAGCAAGTTTCTGGCACTTGGGATTCTAAGGATCCATTCATGGCGGCTTACAGATGCGAGGTGGATATTGTGGCGGGTCACTTCAAGGGTTATCAGGCTGAGCATATTGATCGGCGCAAAAACGAAGCAACAGATGCTTTAAGCCGGCTGGGATCTCAGCGTAAACCGGTACCACCCAATACCTTTTTAGATATATTGCATAACTCGTCTGTTAAGTTGCCTACAGAGGAGGATTTAGCTGTTCCTGATCCGGAGGCCCAACTGGTAGCCGCTTTACATGTAATTCCGGATTGGACGGTTCCATATTTGGCATATATGAACCGGGGCGAGTTACTAGAAGATGAAGTTCTAGCCAGACAGATAGTCCGGTGATCAAAGTCCATGGTTACTCACAATGGCGAGTTACACCACTGCAGTGTCTCAGGCGTATTCCAGCGTTGTGTTTCTCCTGAAGAGGGCCAAGAGATTCTGCATGAGATCCATGAAGGAGATTGTGGTCACCATGCCGGTTCAAAGTCCCTGGTGGCTAAAGCTTTTCGTCATGGTTTCTACTGGTTGACATCTCATGCTGATGCTGAGGATCTGGTAAAGCGGTGTGACGCTTGTCAGAAGTTTTCATGCCGAGCTCATGTTCTGGCTCAAGAGCTACGGATGATTCCAATCACTTGGCCGTTTGCTACTTGGGGGCTTGATATGGTGGGACCTTTTAAGCGGTCCAAGGATAAAAAGACCCACCTGTTAGTGGTGGTTGACAAGTTCACTAAATGGGTTGAAGCAGAGCCCGTAAGCAAGTGTGACGCAGCCACGACAGTTCAATTTATGAAGAAGCTGATCTTCTGCTTTGGCTTTCCACACAACATCATCACGGATAATGGCACAAACCTTTCTAAAGGTGAGATGGAGGACTTCTGTCAAAGAGAGCATATCCGGCTTGATGTGTCATCAGTGGCACACCCCTAGTCCAACGGACAAGCTGAGAGAGCAAATCAGGAAATCTTAAAGGGTATCAAGCCCCGGCTTATGGTTCCTTTGAAGCGGACCGTGGGTTGTTGGGCGGAAGAATTACCTTCTGTGTTATGGAGCATCAACACCACCCCCAACAGATCAACGGGTTACACACCTTTCTTCATGGTTTACGGGGCAGAGGCAGTCCTCCCAAGTGATATTCGTCATGACTCGCCCCGGGTTGCCAATTATGTTGAAGCAGACAACGAGCAAGCACGCCAGGAGGCATTGGACCTGTTAGATGAAAAACGGGACATGGCTTTGGCTCGTTCGGCGGTTTATCAGCAAGACCTGCGGCGTTATCACAGCCGCCGAGTCAAGACAAAACCTTTCAAGAAGGCGACTTGGTGCTTCGGCTCATCCAGGATCCGACCGATATGGACAAGTTATCCCCCCCTTGGGAAGGACCCTTTGTGGTCAGCAAGAATTTACACAACGGATCATACTACCACATTGATGTTCGAGAGCACGCAGACTCACGCAAATCTGAGGAGGAGACCCGGCGGCCCTGGAACATAGCTCTCCTTCGGCCTTACTACACCTGAGCCATAGGCTCCTCTTATGTACATATTTTGACAATGTATATATTATGATCAATATAATAAACCGGCATCCTTGCTATAAGCAGGGCCTCTGTGGTTTTCTTCAAATATCTTTTGATTACATGGGGGCTTCAGCTGACAAAACGGAGTTCTGCCTTTTAAACCGGCTATCACGCCACAATACAGCTTGGGATCTTCACACCCAAGGGGCCAAAGAGAGTCTGGATGTTATGCACAGCTCAAACATAGGCACAAATTGAGCATAGCTCACGGAATTACTTGGGGGCTCTTTGTGCAATGCAACAAAGAGTTTGAAAGGACCCTTGTAGTATGCTATCAAGCACGACTTGGAAGCCTGGTGTATTCACCTAAAACCCCGGGTTAACCTGCCTTTATCAAGTAAGCCACTCCTATCCAGGTAATCCTGGCATGACCCGCCGAACGTTTGACAAGTCAATCTTATACAGACCCTGAACTTGTCAAAGTTAAAATGACGATTGGTTAGTTGGAGGCCCATCTTGAAAGGCTTTGCAAAATGGTTTAACTCAGCGGCCTGGCAGCCCATGAAAAGCCTCGAATTTGGGCCTGGCAGCCCTTGAAAAGCATCGACTACATGGTTTTATTTGCTTTTGTCAAAGAGTTTTTCTTTTTGATTTTATGTTAAACCATCGTCTATTGACCCGGCATGGCTATCAGTCATCATAATAACCCAGTGTTTGTTAACCTGGCTTGGCTTTCAGCTACAAGTTGTCATACCATACTCATTCTTAAACCGGAGTTTTATAACCCGGTCTGGCTTTCACGACATGTCGCCAGCATGATCATCCGGTGTTCACCACAACCCAGTATAGCTAATTATATACACCAACACTGCATGGTGGGAGTTATCCATACTGAAGATTTGGGTTCTCACCCTTACTACAATCAAGTTGGTAAACCAACAATATGATTTCATATCACAGGTATGATCTATTTCATATTTTGATATTGTTATAGCCCTAGTTATCTACCAGGCTTTGTATTGGGCATTATGACCCGTCCGGCGGTAAACCGCCAGGACAGATCCTTTTATGCAGACACAAGGATTGCATGAAATTATCAAGATATATAAGCAAGCACAACAAATATAATGTCGGATCAAACAGCTTCATGTAGCTGTGCATGATGGCAACAGATCAAAGTATTTCAACTAGCCTATTACAAGGCGCTCTGAGGCCCAAAACAATGATTGTTTTTCACACAGAACACAGTCTGTGAAAATCAAGCCGATTGCCGGATTAAGACTCGTCACCAGGTTGACGTGACGTTGATGGATCCTCTGGTGTCAGTTCAACCTCCTCCTCTCCACCCAGTGGCTGGAAGTCAATGGTGGTCCAGTCAATCCGGGTTAAAGCCTGGAAGACAGCTTCTTCACTTATAAGATTGGACGGTTCAACGTCAGGGGCATAGGTGTGCTTACGGATTGGCGGGATGAGATTATGCACTTCTTTCACAGCGGCATCAACCCGTTTGTTATCTACATCATAGAAGGACCGATGAGTGGACAAATTAGCCTCTTCAGCCAATTGGCTTGCCAACGGGTGATGAAGCCATGTACCTAGGGTAGGGTCATGGCTCTGTCATAACTACCCTACCCAAGGACATCTCTAGAAGAAACCACCTGTCAATCGACTCAGAAGTGTTCCACTCAACGGACTCGAGGACACTCGACCATGAAGCCAAACACTCGACCATGAAGCCAACCACTCGACGGCCAGGAGATCTAATGTCACTCAGCACGCCAACGGTCGGTCATTAAGTAGCTTTTATGGTCATCATAACACTTTATATATAGCGTTACCAGTAACGCCCAACCTTAATGTATCTTAAACCCGGCATAACTGAGGGCCGAAGGGGTCTGGCGGACTCTATATAAGCCACCCCCCTCCTCAGTGTAAAGGGTTCGCACCCCTGTAACTCATACGCATATAATCCAGTCGACCGCCTCCGGGCTCCGAGACGTAGGGCTGTTACTTCCTCCGAGAAGGGCCTGAACTCGTAAACCTCTCGCGTATACAACTACTCCATAGCTAGGATCTTGCCTCTCCATTAGTACCCCCCTACACTACTGTCAGACTTAGAACCACGACAGTTGGCGCCCACCGTGTGGCCGGTGTCTTAGCGACTTATTGGAGAAGTTGCAATTTTTTCCGATCTCCTTCATCATGGTTTCAGGCGGAGTTTTGGTTGAGGGCCGCGAGATCCGTCTCGGCACGCTCACGTTCGTCGCCGATGACTCTGCTTGGCTTCAGGAGGCTCCGCTCAACGTCGACGTGCTCCCAGTCCGCAGAGCAACGCACTTTCGCGCGTGCGTCCGCGGCATCCTCCTGCGGCAACCATCGACCCAGTATCGGTCGGTCATTGTGTCATCCTCCATCCCTGCTTCTCGCTGGTGCAAGCGCTCCGGTCGGTTGAGGCTTCAGTGGTGGGTGAGACACGCGGTGGCCCGCCAGTCGGCCACCCCCCAAGTCGCGGCAATCGAGCCCAACGAATCTCTCTACAGCCTGTTCGACCTGTCGACTGGCTCCGTAGAGACTGCATCCGAGTGCGACAGCAGTGATCCAACGGTGGAGGTTCTGATGGTCGATGGACCATGCAGTCCTCCCGGTTTTCCCGGCGCCGAAGAAGGCAACGGCGGAGGCGATCCGTCGCATGCCCATGAAGAGTATCGCCCCGAGCCACTCACTTCGCTGCAGAGGGAAGATCTTCGCCGCCGGAACATGGATGCGCTACACACTCCTATCGTTGGAGAAACCCCTGAGGCTCGTGCCTTAGAGGACGCACGCTTGGCCAACTTGGCTGAGCACACTCGATTGGAGAACCTTCAGCGAGCACTCGACGAGCGTGCGCAGCAACGGGTTCCGGACTCCAGTCGACGTCAGCTCTTTCCACCACCGACTCAGGTATACCGAACTCCAATTCAGAATTTAGCAGCTGCGGCCCGTATCGCAGAGTCGATTTAGCCTTCCCAATCAGAGGCTGGCAGAGGCTTGAGGCAGATCAGAGATTTACTCCGGGCAGCAGGAGATCAAAATTCACATGTATCGCAGTCGCGTAATAGGATTCACAGCAGATCCGTAGCTACAAATACAGTCCAGTCGGCTCACAGCCCCAGATCGCCCCCGAGTCGTGAAGGGCGTGGAGACCGGCATGATCAGTACAAGAACCATGAGTAGTACAATCACCGAATCGATCGCGATGATTGACGTCGAGTGCCCACCCCTCCCCCAAGGGGTGGATCGTACGTGCCTCGACAGCAGGATGATAGACGCCAGCACATTGTTGGGCGAAGGATTCCAGTCGACCCTAGGGAACCAGGCTTTGAGGCGAGATCCATCATCGTTCAAGGTTTGGTTTACAGGAACAGAGCTCACCGAGAGGGTCACGACAGAGATGTGCCCACCAGCAGCAGAGTGCATGTCTCAGGACCAGAGTGTTTCAGCAGAGCTATCAGGGCCGCGGTGATTCCTCCCAACTTCAGGTTGGCGACTGGAGTCAGTAAGTTCACTGGTGAGTCCAAGCCTGATACTTGGCTTGAGGACTACCGAGTGGCTGTTCAGATCGGCGGCAGCAATGATGAGGTGGCCATGAAGCATCTGCCCCTTATGTTGGAGGGCTCAGCCAGAGCATGGCTGAATCAGTTAGCACCCAGCATCATTTACACTTGGGAAGATCTTTCCCGAGTGTTTGTCAGAAGGTTTGAAGGAACTTGCAAGCGACCAACAGGATTGACGGAGCTGGAAACTTGTGTGCAGAAGTCGAATGAGACTTTGAGAGATTACATCCAGAGATGGATCACATTGCATCACACGGTAGAAAATGTATCTGATCACCAGGCAGTCTGTGCCTTCAAGGAAGGCATTAAGTACAGAGAGATGAACCTGGAATTTGGTCGAACCGGAGACATGTCTCTGAGTCGAATGATGGAGATATCCACCAAGTATGCCAATGGTAAAGAAGAGGATCGGCTCCGGAGTGGCAAGCACAAGTCAGTCACCCACGAAACCGGAGGAGGGAACTCCAGTTGGAAGCAGAAACAAAAAGCCAAGCTAGCTGCTCCTGGAGAAGCCTTAGCCGTGACTCAAGGAAAGTTTAAAGGGAAGCCCAAAGGGCCTTGGAACCCTAAGAAGGTGAAAGACAAGGAGGGAAATGACGTGATGGATTTGCCATGCAACATCCACACGAAGAAAGATGAAGAGGGTAACTTCATTTACCCGAAACATACCACTTGACAGTGTCAGCTCTTGATCCAACAATTCTAGGGGAAACAGCCCAAGGATAAGGAAAAGGAGTTGGACAAAGTTGATGACAAAGAGGATAGTGATGATGGGTATCCCCGGGTCAATTCCACCCTAATGATTTTTGCTGATGTTGAAAGCAAAAGTTGATTGAAAGTTATCAACCGAGAAGTAAATATGGTTGCTCTGGCAACACCCAATTATCTGAAATGGTCTCAGACTGCCATCACGTTCGACCAGTCTGATCACCCGACACACATAGCCACCCCTGGGAGGCAAGCTCTGGTGGTCGACCCAGTTGTTGAAGGCACTCGACTGACTAAAGTGTTGATGGATGGTGGCAGTAGCTTGAATATACTGTACGCAGAGACACTGAAAGGGATGGGCATTCCGATGTCGAGACTCAGTAGCAGCAACATGAGTTTTTATGGAGTCATTCCTGGCAAGAAGGCTGCATCACTCGGCCAGATTGCTCTTGATGTGGTTTTTGGTGATTCCAAAAATTTCTGCAAAGAAAAGTTGACATTTGAAGTGGTGGATTTCGAGAGTGCCTACCACGCTATTTTGGGCAGGCCAGCTTATGCACGTTTTATGGCTCGACCATGCTACGTGTACCTCAAATTGAAGATGCCTGGCCCCAAAGGTGTGATCACTATTACTGGCAATCGGAAAAAGGCGGAAGAGTGCTTTCAGAAGGGCTCAAAGATCGCCGATGCTCAGATGGTAGCAGAAGAGTGGCAGGAACACTAGAAGAATGCAGACCCGAGTGATTTGTTGCAAGCCAAGAAGCCCGCTACGGAATCAGCATTTTAGTCGTCCAGTGAGACAAAACCAGTTCACATCCACCCGAACGACCCTAATGCTGCTCCGACTCATATCTCCACAACACTCAACCCCAAATAGGAAGAAGCGCTCATCCAGTTCCTCCGTGAGAACTAGGACATCTTCGCATGGAAACCTTCTGACATGCCGGGTGTTCCCAGGGGGCTGGCTGAGCATCGTCTACGAGTCGACTCAAAGGCGAAACCTGTCAAAGAACATCTGCGACGGTCCGCCATCCAGAAAAGGAAGGCCATTGGCAAGGAGGTGGCTTGGCTCTTAGCAGCAGAGTTTATCCGTGAAATTTACCACTCCGAGTGGCTTGCCAATGTTGTCATGGTCCCCAAGAAGGACAAGTCACTTCGCATGTGCATTGACTTTAAACATATCAATCGGGCCTGCCCGAAAGATCATTTCCTCTCCCCCGTATCGACCAAATAGTTGACTCGACTGCGGGGTGTGAGCGACTGTCTTTCTTAGATGCCTATTCCGGGTACCATCAGATCCGTCTGTATGGACCCGATGAGATCAAAACAGCTTTCATCACCCCATTCGAGTGCTTCTGTTATGTCACCATGCCATTCGGCCTCAAGACCACGTTCATGAGGATGATTCAGAAGTGTTTACTCACTCAAATCAGTCGGAATGTGGAAGCGTACATGGATGATATTGTGGTCAAGTCACGAAAAGGTTCCGACCTATTGACTGACCTTGCTGAAACATTTGCCAACCTCAGGAGGTATGATATCAAACTTAATCCATCAAAGTGCACATTTGGAGTTCCCGGCGGAAAATTACTCAGTTTTCTCGTTTTCGAACGAGGAATCGACACAAATCCAGAGAAAGTGGGCACTATACTCCGAATGAAATGACCTGTGCGTGTGCACAATGTTCAGAAGCTTACTGGTTGCTTGGCTGCTTTAAGTCGATTCATCTCTCGCCTCGGTGAAAAGGCATTGCCTCTTTACCGACTGATGAAGAAGTCAGACAAATTCGAGTGGACTCATGAAGCTGATGCAGCATTTGTAGAGCTAAAAGCCCTGCTCTCCACCCAGCCGGTGCTTGCTGCTCCGATCAGCAAAGAGCCTTTGCTGCTTTATATTGCAGCCACAGGACAAGTCGTCGGTACAATACTTACGATCGAGCGGGAAGAAGAAGGAAAAGCCTTCAAAGTTCAGCGCCTAGTATATTATATTTCTGAAGTTCTGACCCCATCAAAGAAAAGATACCCTCACTATCAGAAGCTCGTATATGGGATTTATATGACCACGAAGAAAGTTGCTCATTACTTCTTTGACCATACCATTACAGTCGTCAGCGACGCCCCATTGTCAGAGATTCTGCACAACAGAGATGCAACTGGTGGAGTGGCAAAATGGGCGATTGAACTCCTTCCCCTGGATATCAGATTTGAGGCAAAGAAAGCTATCAAGTCCCAAGCAATAGCAGATTTCCTCACCGAGTGGACTGAACAGCAACTGCTGACTCAAGTTCACTCGGAGCACTGGACCATGTTCTTTGATGGCTCTAAGATGCTGTATGGTTCCGGTGCTGGGGTAGTGTTGGTTTCCCCCTGAGGAGATAAGCTCAGATATGTACTCCAGATTCACTTTGATTCCTCCAACAACGAAGCAGAATACGAAGCACTTTTGTATGGGTTGCGTATGGCCATTTCACTCGGCGTCCGTTGCCTTATGGTCTACGGCGACTCAGATTTGGTGGTTAACCAAGTGATGAAGGAGTGGCACGTCAGAAGCCTAGCCATGACTGGTTACTGCAATGCAGTAAGAAAGCTGGAGAAGAAATTCGAGGTGTTAGAGCTTCATCATATACCCCGACTGAAAAATCAAGCAGCTGATGATTTGGCAAAGATAGGTTCCAAGAGAGAAGCCATTCCCAGTGGTGTGTTTTTGGAACATATCCATGCACCGTCAGTTCAAGAGGATCCTTTCACCGAAGAAGCCCCGCAGCCAAAAAGTGCCACAGATCTGACTGAAGTCGAGGTCCCAGCCATGGTCGACTTGATCATGGAAGTTTTGGTTATCACTCTCGACTAGACAGTGCCGTACATCGCGTATATCCTAAGGAAAGAGCTCCCAGAGAATGAAGAAGAGGCTCGACAGATCGTCCATCGATCCAAGGCCTTTACTGTGATGAAGGGACAGTTGTACAGAGAAAGCACGACTGGAGCCAGTCAGAAATGTATAACGCCAGAAGAGGGTCGGATAATTCTTAATGACATCCACTCGGGGACCTGTGGCCATCATGCGTCCTCTCGAACTATTGTGGCTAAAGCATACCGAGCGGGTTTTTACTGGCCCAGAGCAAATGAAATGGCGAAAGAGATAGTCGACAACTGTGAAGGATGTCAGTTCTACTCCAATATGTCGCACAAGCCCGCCTCAGCCCTGAAGACCATTCCAATCGTCTGGCCCTTCGCTGTTTGGGGATTAGATATGGTTGGACCACTGAGAACTGGCAGGGGCGGCTTCACCCACGTACTGGTGGCAGTCGACAAGTTCACCAAGTGGATCGAAGCCAAGCCTATCAAGAATCTTGATGCCGGCACTGCTATCAGCTTCATCAGAGAGTTGATATTCAGATATGGAGTTCCGCATAGCATCATCACTGATAATGGGTCAAACTTTGATTCCGACCAATTCAAAGCCTTTTGTGCTTCTCAAGGCACACGAGTCGACTACGCTTCCGTCGCTCACCCCCAGTCGAATGGACAAGCAGAAAGATCTAACGGCCTAATTCTCAAAGGACTGAAACCCCGTTTGATGCGTGATCTCAAACACGCAGCAGGCGTGTGGGTCGACGGACTTCCATCAGTTCTTTGGGGATTGAGGACTACTCCTAATCGGTCGACTGGGGGAACTCCGTTCTTTCTGGTCTATGGAGCCGAAGCAGTTCTGCCGAGTGACTTGCTTCACAACGCACCTCGAGTTGAACTCTACTCTGAAGTTGAAGAAGAACAAGCCCGACAGGACGCAGTCGACCTTCTGGAAGAAGAAAGAGATATGGCCATGATCCGATTGACCATCTATCAGCAAGACTTACGTCGATTCTATGCCAGAAACGTGAAGAGTCGAGCCTTCCAAGAAGGAGACTTGGTCCTCCGAGTGGACCAACAGAAGCCACACAAACTTGCCCCTACTTGGGAAGGCCCCTTCATCGTCACCAAAGTTCTCCACAATGGAGCATACCGTCTTTACAATGTCGGTCGCCAGATTGATAAGCCATGATCTTGGAATGCAGATCTGCTCCGCCCCTTTTACACTTAAGTACTCACTCAGATGAGATGTAATAAAAGTACTCCTGTAGTTTGTTTATCAAAGACAAAAGTGTTATAATTTTCCCATTAATTGTTGTTTCTTTTGTTTATGTAAGAAATCCCCTAGTGGGTGGCTTAGCTGCGAATCCGTTTCGCCTAAGTTTGTAAAAAAAGATCCTACCGAGTGACGAGCAACCCTTTCACTCGGAGGCTTAGCCGCGAATCTGTTTCTCCTAAGTGTTTGAAATCCTACCGAGTGGAGAGTCTGCCTCCCACTCGGGGGCTTAGCTGCAGTCCAGTACTCGCCTAAGTGTTTGAAATCCTACCGAGTGGAGAGCAATCCTCCCACTCGGGGGCTTAGCTACAACCCAATGCTCGCCTAAGTTTGAAAAATCCTACCGAGTGGAGAGCAATCCTCCCACTCGGGTGCTTAGCTGCAGTTCAGTACTCGCCTAAGTGTTTGAAATCCTACCGAGTGGAGAGCAAACCTCCCACTCGGGGGCTTAACTGCAGCCCAGTGCTCACCTAAGTTTGAAAAATCCTACCGAGTGGAGAGCAATCCTCCCACTCGGAGGCTTAGCTGCAGTCCAGTACTCGCCTAAGTGTTTGAAATCCTATCGAGTGGAGAGCAATCCTCCCACTCGGGGGCTTAGCTATAGCCCAGTGCTCGCCAAAGTTTGAAAAATCCTACCGAGTGGAGAGCAATCCTCCCACTCGGGGGATTAGCTGCAGTCCAGTACTCGCCTAAGTGTTTGAAATCCTACCGAGTGGAGAGCAATCCTCCCACTTGGGGGCTTAGCTGCAGCCCAGTGCTCGCCTAAGTTTGAA
>NC_041381.1:513675430-513691029 GCF_002162155.2 Triticum dicoccoides | reverse complement strand
CCTACTGAGTGAAGAGCAAACCTCCCACTCGGAGGCTTAGCTGCAGCCCAGTGCTCGCCTAAGTGTTTAAAATCCTACCAAGTGGAGAGCAAACCTCCCACTCGGGGGCTTAGCTGCAGTCCAGTACTCGCCTAAGTGTTTAAAATCCTACCGAGTGGAGAGCAATCCTCCCACTCGGGGGCTTAGCTGCAGTCCAGTACTCGTCTAAGTGTTTAAAATCCTACCGAGTGGAGAGAAAACCTCCCACTCGGGGGCTTAGCCGCAGTCCAGTACTCGTCTAAGTATGAAATCCATTTCGATCCGCAAGGACAACGAGGTGCAGGTCAACTATTACCTTCTCCTTCGGAGCTCCGCCACAAATACAATGTGTGCTCTGCAAGGATGACGAGGTGCAGGTCGACTCCTACCTTTTCCTTTGGAGCTACAGCACAAATACAATGTGCGCTCTGCAAGGATGACGAGGTGCAGGTCGACTACTACCTTCTCCTTCGGAGCTACGGCACAAATACAATGTGCGCTCTGCAAGGGCGACGAGGTGCATGTCGACTGCTACCTTCTCCTTCGGAGCTACGGCACAAATACAATGTGCGCTCTACAAGGACGACGAGGTGCAGGTTGACTGCTACCTTCTCCTTCGGAGCTCCGCCGCAAATACAATGTGCGCTCCATCCCGACCCGCAAGGACACAGGTCGGCTGCCATTTGTGCTCCATCCCTACCTGCAAGAGTGCGTCACAAGCACTAAAATATATTCCGAGTGAAGGACAATGTTCGCTCGAAGGCAAATGCAAACATATTCAACGACAAAGCCAAGTTCAGATAGCATCCTACAGGTCCAGAAGTGCTCAGGCATCAAGCCTGTTAAAATTTATCGGTTACAAAAGCACTCGGCATTCCGAGGCAAATTTAAGGCATCAAGCATAAAAGTTTTTTACTCCTCCAGTGGAGGACTGGAAGGCGTGATAAACTGGTCCAGGTCGATTCCATCTGCAATCCGAGTGGCAGCTGCAATGAAGGTCTCCATGAAAGATTGGAAGTCATGCTTCTTGGTATTAGCCACCTTGAGGGACGCCAGCTTTTCCTCTCGTGCATCCTTGCAGTGAACACGGACCAAAGACAGAGAAACATCAGCACCACACCTGACGGAAGACTTCTTCCATTCTTGCACTGGACCTGGAACTTCATTCAGTCGAGTCATCAGAGACTCGAGGTCATTCTGAAGCGTCTCCCTTGGCCAGAGTGTCGTGTCGATTCGCGATGCCGCAACTTTCAGTCGAGCAAGATAGTCAATCACACTAGCGACACGAGACTCCAGTCGGAGCATGTTCATGGCAGTTTCATCCTTCACAGGAGAGTTGATAGGATCCAGGCCTGTCTCCACTCGACCGGTCTCTTCCTCGAAGTTTTGGCAGAATTCTGTAAACACAACTCACGGATAAGC
Source organism: Triticum dicoccoides (assembly GCF_002162155.2). Taxonomy (NCBI): domain Eukaryota; kingdom Viridiplantae; phylum Streptophyta; class Magnoliopsida; order Poales; family Poaceae; genus Triticum; species Triticum dicoccoides. Next base: position 513,689,589 of record NC_041381.1, on the reverse strand, counting down.
CAGCAGTTCTATGATAAGTCAGTGATTACAAGTCAGTCGGGCAGGAGAGATTACCCTCAAGCATGATGAATAGCTTCTTGGCGAGCCCTCCCAGATAAGCCTCCAGATCATTCTTCTTCCACACCAGTTCACTAGCCTTGTCACTCAGAGCTATCTTGTCATTCTTCAGACGGCTGACTTCCTTGTTGGCTGCGTCGAGAGCAGCTTTCAGGTTGGCGTTCTCTTCTTCAAGTTTGCCGACTGAAGTCAGCTTCTCCTCCGCAAGCTTCGTTTTGTCCAAAACCGCCTTCTGCGCCTCAGCAAGTTCCTGGTCCTTCTTGTTCAGAGCCACCTTCGTTTTTTCTGCAAAATGACAAGGAGGTCAGAATCAAGAATGGGCAGAAGGATGAAAACAGTCGTCAAGTTCTCACCAATCATACCTTTTGCCTCGTCCTTCGCCTTCTGAAAGTTCTCCTGAACAAGTTTCAAGTCAAGGTCGAGCTGGATATGTTTCTTTTCCAATTCAGTATAACGAGCCACAAGCTCGCAAGATTTCTGCAAAGAGTCAGTCGACAGATATCAAAGAGAGGTTGCTTCCGAGTAACTAAGAGAAAAACCGTAGCATTTTTAAGACTACAGTCGAATCAAAATATTCAACAGTAGTCTTGGGGACTACACCCAGTGGGTGCACTCATCGTGCCCCCACTAGTTTTATCGACTTGATCCGATCAGTCAACTGAAAGGAACAAAGAGATTATGGTTCCAAAACCATAGCTAACTGCCAGCAGTTAGTCTTGGTCTCATCATGATCTACAAAAAAAACAGGATCTTCAGACTACAGTCGACTGCCAGCAGTCCACCGTAGTCTCAGGGACTACACCCAGTGGGTGCACTCAGCGTGCCCCCACCGGTTCCAAGATTCCATTCGACATGGTCCGACCAGATCGACTGAAGAAGTTGGAATGAGGAAATTCAAAATACAAAGACTACAGTCGACTGCCAGCAGTCGACCATAGTCTCGGAGACTACACCCAGTGGGTGCACTCAGCGTGCCCCCACCAGTTCAAAACATCAATGGACGCACCCAGTGGGTGTACAGACTCAAAGATCTTCAGACAGAAAGTCTTCAGATAGCATATCCTAACAGAACAGGCGGTGACCAACTAACCTGGACATTGCTCTGAAGGGCTGAGCTCGCATCATAAGCCAGTTGGCTGGCTTCCCGAATCGCATTCACCTGCTCCATCATAATCCCCGCCTGGCGTATAGCCTCCTTAGCAGCACCCGCTTGGTCCTCTGGGACGTGGTGTGTGGCGAAAAGGGAGGGCGGATCAATAGTCGACGACGAAGGCCGGGCACTCGTCAGCGGCACAGCGAAGGTCACAGAATGCCGAGTGACATCGCCACCTTCTTGAACCAGTACCTCAGGCACTGATGCAGTCCTAGTGGCCTCGCCAGCCGGCGCCTTTCTATTTTTCCTCGCCCTCAGTGGCACCTCGTTGTCATCATCAGGGAGATCAATGACATGATAAGGAGCTGCAAGATAGATCCAGAGTCAGAAACGAAATCCAATCGACCAAAAGTTAAAATGCTAGAGAGCGTACCAGGGTTGGAGGTGGCAGCGTCTTCCATTTCCTGGTCGTCGTTCTTGGCGGAGATCTCGAAGGTAGCAGCACTGCAGATTTCAGAAATCAGTCGGTCAGTCAGTGAGTCGACCAGAAGTTTGTCCGAGCTAAACAAGGAAACGCAAGTTCTGCTGTTACCCGGAGATAGTGGGAATGACCATTCTCATCTTGGCAAGGCCTTCGGCGGCTTTGATGGCTTCGGCTGCTTCGGCGCATTCTCAGTCGGTGCCGGAGAAGCCGCCCAAGGATGCTTGATCGACTGCACAACAGGCGCAACCGCCTTGCCACGCTCACCCGCGGGGTCGTGGGCAAGCTTGGACCGCCTTTCCGTGCAAGGAGGGTCGACTTCCATTTCCTCCTCCTCCTTGCTGGAGCCGTCTTCAACCTCTTCCCCCTCACTGTCACATTGCCACTCCTCCTCCTCACTTTCACCTCCACTCGCCTCTCCCTCCTCGGCTTGATCCCGCTCCCCATTGGGTATCGAGTACATCTCAGTCGTAGCCTAGAAGACAACAAACAAGACAAATGTCAGTCGGCTGATTTTAAGCAAACAGAATGGAGAAAGCGGAATCACAGTCGGAAATGCAGAATAGGACCTTGTCTACTTCATATGATTGGTCGAGTGGGACAATCCTCCGGGCTCCTCGGGGGTTGTCTTTGTTCCTTGTGATGCTCGCCATCCACCGCTCCAGCATGGCAGCGTCAATCTCCTCCGGATGGATCCGAGTGGTGTCCTCAGTGCCAGAATACAACCACATTGGATGATCTCGAGCTTGGAGCAGCTGGATGCATTGTCGGAGGAAGACCTCCAAGAGGTCCATGCCAGTCACCCGTCACGGATGAGCTGCACGACACGCTCGACCAGCACCTTCACCTACGCCTTGTCCTCCGGGACCACCTTCAAAGAGGAGGGCTTCCTCACTCGTTCCATGGAAAAGGAAGGGAGCCCAGTCGACTGCCCTGGCGTCGGCTGGTCTTTGCAGTAGAACCAGGTCGACTGCCATCCATGGACGGAGTCGGGCAAAATCATAGTCGGAAAGGCCTTTTTCACCGTGTGGGAGCGACAGGTGAAGATGTGCTTGAAAAGACCCCAATGAGGCCGGCAACCCAAGAAATTCTCGCACAAAGACACATAAGCAGCGAGGTACACGATGGTGTTGGGTGTGAAGTGGTGGAGTTGTGGCCCAAAGAAATTCAGAAATCCCCGAAAGAAAGGGTGGGGCGGCAAAGAAAACCCGCGGTCGATGTGGGTGGCCAAGAGAACGCACTCACCCTCCTGAGGCTACGGCTCCGACTCCCTCCCCGGGAGCCATGCCGATCCATGGGGGATCAGCCCTCCGTCGGCCAGGTCGTCAAGATCCGCTTGACTAATTGTCAAGCGGATCCAGTCGCCCTGGATCTAGCCCGGCGGCAGGCCGGTCCTTGATGAAGATCCGCTTCGACTGGTTCCCCTCCCCTTCGCCTTCGCCGTCGCTTTCTTCGCCCGCTCCAGGGCTGCCATCTTCTCTTTCACCATCGTCGTCGGCAAGGCACGCACGGAGCAGCGGCACTGAGGCAGAAGCGAACGCGGCGGAGGAATCTAGAGAAGAGAGGGGGGGAATGAGGGCGCACTATTCAGAAACCCTCGTCTGGCGCCTTATATAAGGTTGCTTCCGAGTGACTGACATGTAGGCCCGGACGATCCTGTCAAATCCCGCAACAGTCGCGCGCTACGTGGCGAAAAAGGTGGCGCGGAGATCGAGGCGTCCCTGCCTTATCCTGTACGATTGTTGCGGCCTCACTCCGCCCCGCGCGCTTCCCAAAATTCGAATCCCGCGAAATCCGCGGGTTACAGAACAACTCGTTAGATGAAAGATCTCCTCCGCTCTGTCGCTCGGAGCTCTCCAAGTGAAAAACTTCACTCGACGGATACAAAGAATGGATCAAGGCAACTGAAAAAGAAGTTCGTGCCATCACCTAAAGTTCATTGATCCAGTACAAGACATACTCAATAGCATGAAAAATGGGTCGGAAGAGTTCTCAACTCCTTCCCCACTCAAACCTCGATCCATTCGGGGGCTAATGATGAAGCCATGTACCTAGGGTAGGGTCATGGCTCTGTCATAACTACCCTACCCAAGGACATCTCTAGAAGAAACCACCTGTCAATCGACTCAGAAGTGTTCCACTCGACGGACTCGAGGATACTCGACCATGAAGCCAAACACTTGACCATGAAGCCAACCACTCGATGGCCAGGAGATCTAAAGTCACTCTGCACGCCAACGGTCGGTCATTAAGTAGCTTTTATGGTCATCATAACACTTTATGTATAGCGTTACCAGTAACGCCCAACCTTAATGTATCTTAAACCCGACATAACTGAGGGCTGGAGGGGTCTGGCGGACTCTATATAAGCCACCCCCTCCTCAGTGTAAAGGGTTCGCACCCCTGTAACTCATACGCATATAATCCAGTCGACCGCCTCCGGGCTCCGAGACGTAGGGCTGTTACTTCCTCCGAGAAGGGTCTGAACTCGTAAACCTCTCGCGTATACAACTACTCCATAGCTAGGATCTTGCCTCTCCATTAGTACCCCCCTACACTACTGTCAGACTTAGAACCACGACAGCGGGCGCATTTCCTTTGTCAGGGCTTTAAGGGCTTCATTGTCAAATGTTGACCCGTCTGCCTATTCACCAGGATAGCCCTTTGCGATATGTACCAGATCAAGGTCAGCTATCCAAGCTTTAGCACGAGTCAGTGCTGATAAAGCACCAGCCCTGGCAGCAGATCGCTTTATCTCCTCTATCTAGGCAGGTGTCATCGATAGCTTGGCCAAAGTATCCTTGATCAAAGTTGGTGTAGGTTTATTGTATGAAGCCGCACAGATAACTCGTTGCGCACCAGTATACAGTTACTCTATCAACGTATATGCTGCCTTCAACTTCATCCGCATATCCGCGCCCAGATGAGCAACACGACTGCCTGCAACCGTTTAAGAATTTAAGGTTAAACCGGCAATTTCGAAGATGTTTCAGACAGGTTCTTACAAAGTACTTACCAAATATTGTAGAAGTCATAGCATTCACTTGATGCTTCAGCCCAGTTAGCTCTTCTGCCACCGGTTTAAGAGCTGCTTCGACATCTACAGCCAGCTTTAACAGAGCAGCCTTCTCGGTGTCCTAGCTCGTTCTTTCATTCTTGAAGCCATCTTTCAATTGCTCCATGGCCGTCAAAGTGCTTTTCAGTTCCTCCTTGGCCTTGGAAGTTTCTGCTTGCTGGGATTTAATATTTTCTTGAAGATCAGCAATTTGGGAATCTTTACTGTTCAAGTCAGCCTGCAACAGACAGATGATAAGTTGGTCATATCTTCTTCAAAGTCCCAAGCACATAACAAGTTATACACTTGGCACTTGGGGGCTAATGTGGATTGCTTCTTAAAACGGATATTTTAAAAGTCCCAAGGCTCAATACAAGTATTAAGCTTGGCACTTGGGGGCTAATGCCTAATTGATCAGCCAAATCAAAGGTCAAGGAAGTCAACAAGGACAAAATGTTTAACAGAAAGTCCCAATTCATCTTCAAGAGGTAAACCGGCCCTTGGGGGCTACACAGTTGAAGTATTTTTTATCTAAAGTTCTGGTCCATCTTCAAGAGATAAACCGGCCCTTGGGGGCTACAATGAGATTGACAAAAGTACAAAGCTAGATTTGCAGAAATTACCTCATATCGCTCCTTCATCAAGTTCACTAAACCGGCCTCACAGTCACAACTTGTATATAGGCGGTTTAGGTATCCAGAGTGAAGATCTTGAGCGTTGATATGAGCATAGCTTGACAGATCAGTCTTCCATTTGCCATTTTCCATAGCAGCAAATTCCTCTTTGGCACTGTGTTTTGACAAAGCGACAGGGCGACCAGGCGAAGTATGGCCAAATCCGGTGATCACAGCATCATCAGTTGCTTTGCTTGGACTAGCCGGTTTATCCGAGGCTTTGGCTGGGCTTGGCGGATCAGCAACAGGACTTGGAGGATTAGCAATTGGGCTGGGCGGATCAGCATGAGGATTGGCCGAGTTAACTTCCGGCGGATCAACGTAAGTATCTTGACCTTGTGGTACAGGATCGTCCACAGCAATGTTAGCATCTCCACCAGTACCTTCTGGGATCTTCTCCGGTTCAAATTCCTCAGCAGGAGCATTTGTTTTTGCCTTCTTGCTGAGCCGGCCTTTGGTGCTGCAAAATAGCAAACAAAGGTTAGTATGATACACCAGGCGCAAGAAGGTTAAGCTAAAAACATCACTCACCCAGGGACGGTCTTGAGAGGACGCATTTGTGTGGTTGATGAGTCGCCAGAAGATGAGTTGGAAGTTACCTGATAATTCGAATCATACAGATTAAGTGGGTATCAGAAGCAACCCGCCAAAGGATAAGATTTATTGGAACAACAAGAAACCTCTGGACGACACTTCCGGGTTGGTGTGTCTGGTAAACCGAAAGAAGTGACCTGTTGGCCACTATGCCGGGTTGTGCGACGACTTTCATGCTGCTGTGTCTTCAAAGAAAAGTGTGGATCCAAATGAGCGTGAGGATGTGAAAGTTTTACTTTCCGGATTGTGCGACGAAGTTTTTGAACCGGCACATGATCTGAATCGGAGGAAAGGGAAATTACCTCTACATGGTCCGCACGACTGGCTTCCGCATCATCCTGATAATGATCGTTGTCAATAAGATGCCTAAAAAATAAACCAAGGGAATCAAGTTCTACCTCCGGGTCCGAATCTTCAATTTCTTCGGGCGGATCAGAGGATTCGGCGGTTCTCTTCCTTGCTGATCTCTTTGTAACCTTGCTCTTGGCACGTGCAGCTCCCACTGGTTTGTCTTGTGGTTTGGCCGGTTTGTCCCGAGGCTTCCTTTTCCAGAATGGGTCTTTGGCCTGCAAAGAACAAACAGAAGGCTATCAAAAAGTGTTAAAACGAGGACGGATTAAAAGTAGAAAGGCAAAATCTTACTGCTGGCGGTTTGTTGGCAGCATAAAAGGGACGCAGCCCGGTCTTGCTGCACTCAGCTACCGGTTCATCCAGCATCTTTTTAACAGAATCAGTGACCTCATCTTCAGTTAACTGTATGTCAATGTGCGACAGAGGATCTTTGACATCTCCAGTATATTCATACATTAAACCGGATCGATGGCTTAAAGGCATGATACTCCAGGAAACACAGCAACGAACAAGGTCAATACCAGTCAAGCCATTAGCCATAAGAGCCCGGAGCTTGGCAAGCTGTGGTGAAAATGTTTGTCGTTCTCTAGCAGTCAGATGTTGAGGCAGCGGATGTCCATTACTAAGCCGGTGAGCACGGCAACCCGATAGAGGATTTTCATCAGCAGGAGCAGTATTTCGGCAATAGAACCACGTCTGATTCCAATCTTTGGGGTGGCCATGATGTTTGGCATGAGGGAAATTGACCTCTTTTCTTTTCTGAATTGACACCCTGCCAAGCTCGGTATTGGGGCCATCAGTGAATTCTGTACGGCGGTTCAAGTGGAAGAGATCTCTGAAAAGGTCAATGGACGGTTCTTCTTGCAGATAAACTTCACAGAACACTTGGAAGTTGCAAATATTGGACACACAGTTTGGCCCAATATCTTGAGGGTGGAGTTGGAAACTAGCAAGTACATCCCGGAAAAACTTTGATCCGGGAGGACTAAAACCTCGGTCCAGATGCTGCATGAACACAACCACTTCTCCATCTTGAGGTTTAGGAGGACACTCGGGACCAGGGACTCGCCAATGAATGACCTCCTTCTTGGCTAAAGCGCCAGCCAGAACATACCCAGTAAGCTGTTCTTCTTTGATCCGGGAAGGAACCCAATTGCAAGAAGAAAATTGTTTGGCCATTTTTTGCTGACAAACTGTAAAGGAAGTTCACATGACGGTTTACGGTTAAACCGGTATCAAACCGGGGGATTTCATCAAAGAATATATACATGTTAAACCGGATACTCATGTTCAGGTAATATTGGCGGTTTAAGAGAGGGCTAATGGTACCTGGCGGATTATCAACATTCTAAAGGTTAAACCGCCTATAATGGAAGAAGCAGATCTAAAATATACTAAGTGTTGAAGAAACAAGTTTCACAAGATGGTACTATAATTTTGGATCTACCACAGTTTAGTAAAAGAAAATTTTCTGAGCCCTAAAATGGCGACAGTGGAACAAAAAGGATTTAGATGAGATCTTTTTGTACTCACAAGGACGCTATGATGAGGAAAAATAAACTATAGTTTTGGCCGCACAAGAAAGATATTAAGATCATCAGGATACAAGGGGCAGTAAGAAAGAACAATGAGCACCGATGTACACTGAGGAACACGGATGAACAAGAAGCCCTAATGGAGATCTAGGGTTGAAAGGAAGAAAGCTTACCGGATTCACAGGAGTAGCGGAGGAGAACCGCCGATCTCTGGTGCGTTCAGGTTGATGCAGCGGCCAGGGATGATGCAGAGCTTCAAGGTCGATGGCGGCGGTGGAGCTGTCGGGCTTGAGCGTCGAAAGGAAGAAGAAGAAGTGCGGAAGGGGAAAAGTGAAGGGCCCCTGAGCCTATTTATAAGCTGAATGGATAAAGTAGGCAAGCGCGAGAATCGAGGAGCTCGAAGCGGTAAAATGGGGCGCAACTGTCGCCTCGATCTTCGGAAGTTAATTAATGAAGGGAATCTTTATAACATTTTGTATACAGAGATGACGTCATGACGATTAACTGCAATTTCAGAAGATGACGTCATGGCGGTTTACCAAAGTTTACAAGAGAGAAGACATCAAGGCGGTTTATGAGGATTGTAAGAAGATGTTCACGGAATTTTTCTAAGTATTGAAGATTGACATGAACAGGTTCAAATCAATCTGGGGCCTAATGTTGAGGATATAACTACTAAGTATAAACCGCCCAGGAGGGGCCGGTTCACGCTCATCCATATTGAGACCCATGAAGACAAAGAAGATGGCGCTTTACTGATAAAGCTTAGAGGCCCAGAGCCCAAAGGCGGATTAGGTCCCATAGTTGTAAACCGCCATAGTTGTATAACTTGTATTGTAAGTTAGGGAAAGGGAGAGACTGAGCCGGACACTGGTATGAGCCGGTCTCGGGACTCTGTAAACCGGCCGGTCGTCAACCTGTGTATATAAAGGGACGACCCGACGGCGGCTCAGGAACAAGAAACAACAACTCGAGAGCCAGGCATAGCGTGTTTGCTCCCTGGCAATCGAAACCCCAGTAATTCCATCACAACTAGACGTAGGCTTTTACCTTCATCGTAAAGGGCCGAACTAGTATAAAACTGTCGTGTCCTTTGTCCAGTTTAACCCCTCTAAGCTAACCCGGCCGCGATGGCTCCACGACTAAGTCCTTCCATTAGGACATCTGACGTAATAATTCCACGATAGTTGCCTTGCCTTGCTCAGATATAGCTCAGTCCTGTCAGCTTGAAGAGGTGTTGCCAGAAAAGACTAGTGAAAATAGGATCCCAATCCGAGATAATGGACCGAGGCATACCTTGATGTTTGTAGACATGATCCATGAACTCTTGAGCCACTACTTGAGTTGTAAACAGATGCGCAAGGGGAACAAAGTGGGAGTAATTTGCTAGCTTGTTAACCACTAGCATATTGCAATTGAACCATGCTGACAGTGGAAGACCATCAATGAAGTCTATAGTGGCTACTAAGGCTGGCACGAAACTGGAATAACGTGACCTGTTAGGTTTGGCCTGCTGACATACTTGACAGGTTGCACGAACTCCTTGACAGCGTGCCACATGCCTGGCCAAGCAAAGTGTTGCTTGATACGCACCAAGGTCATTGGGTAACCAGAATGGCCTCCTACCGCTAGATCGTGCAAAGCAGAGGTGCACGCCTCTGCATTACGCGGTTCTGACCTAACCAAATTATTCCCTTGTAGCGCAACAACCCTTGTCGTAGAGTGAATTGGCCCTCTTGTTTTTCGGCTGCCAAAACCGTTAGCTGTTTCTGACACTGCACATCCTCCCGTACCCCTTCTGGACCTCTTTGAGCCAGGAAGCTTTGCACTCCATAACAGCCACCACCATATCACCTTGTTCATGCGTACGACGCGAAAGAGCACCCGCGTCACAATTTTCTTCACCCTTTTGTAGCAGATTCGGTATCGAAGGCCAAGTAGTTTGGGCAAGGCCTTGTGTTGATAGATGGTGTTCAATCGTTGCTTCTCGAGGTGGACCAAACTCTTTTGGTCTGTGCGGATGACAAACTCGTCCATCTGCAGGTAGGAGCACCATTGGCCGACACCATGCAAGATGGCCATGCACTCTTTTTCGTAGGTGGACAATCCTGCTGACATTGGCCCCGATGCTTTGCTTGGGTACGCAATAGGATGCCCGTCTTGTTACTGCAATACCACATCTGCCTTTGTCGCAAGCATCGGTTTACACCATCAAAGGCTTGATGAAGTTCGGCGAGACTGGCACCAAAGCAGTCCCTAGAGCTTCCTTGAGTGCATCGGAAATTGTTTGGCTCTTCATCTTCTGTGTGCCTCGCCGGAAAAATACAGTGTCGGTTTTAGGGGTCAGCATTAGAGATGCCCTAAGTAAACGGTGGAAAAAACACACTCACAAAGGCTAGTTGGTCCGTGCCGTACGGCTGGGACAGCCACCAAGCTACCGGCCCCGACGCTCTCCTAGGACATGTCGAGCGCATCCATCCATCGAGCACGACCCGTCGAAGGGGCCCACCCACGAAACGAACGAACCGAAGCACACAGGGCACCGGATCGGAGGCCAAGTACGCGTACGTCCCCACGACCAACCTGGCCGTCGTCGACGACGACCCGACCCGTGCATGCGCTCGCTCGCCACGCCAGAGCGCTGGCCGGTAAGCTGGACCGATCCACGCAGCGCAGGTAATTGTACTGGTCTCTGCGTACGCACGCAGGGCCTGCACGCACGCGGGCCAATCAAATAGCCGTACGTGCCCTCCTGGCCGAGAGCGAGAGCGGTTGGCCCCTCGCGTCCTACCGCACGGCCGTGATTGGTGAGACGTGCATGACACGCTGGGAGCCGCCAGTACGGCCCGCACGTCTCGTCGGGGTCGTTGCCCCCCCTGTGAAACGGCCTCCGTCACATCGAAACCATCCACCGACAGCGACGTTACCGACGTACGTACGGTTTGTTACGTGCGTTGCGGCACGTGCATCTAGAGACGACCCTATCCATCCCTGGCGCGCCATCCATGACCACGCCGCTGGATACGTCGAGGCGGTCGATCGATATCGATCGGCGCACGCCTCACATGGGCACGGCAGCGGCAGTGAAGCGCTACGCCGGATAGCTAGCCAGCGCTGCGCTCGGGCGGCTCTTCTGGGCCACGGAACCCCGCGCGCGGTTCGGGAAAGCCAACTACCGCCGGGCCGTTCGACCCGGCTGCGCGCTCGCCCGTTTCCAGGTCGACGATCGGCTCAATGGAGAAAGGGGGCATGGGGCGTCCACAAGGACGCCCGCGGCCGTCTCCCCCGTCGGCTCAGTCCGTTTTGCATAGATTTATTCGTACGTTCGGTGCACCGCACACGGCGCCGTGCCCGTCGAAGCCGACTCCGCTGGCACAGGAATCGAAACTGATTGGTTGCGGCCGCACGACGACCGTTCCGTTGGGTGACGTTGACGATAACTAACACGACCGAGCCGAGCTACCAATCGAGAGTAGTGGTGCGTGTTACGGTTTTTAACGCCTTTTCTTTTTGAACTGATTTTTTCCTTTCCTGAACGTACGATGAGTGTGATCTGGAGGAGAGGAACTAGCTTGCCTTGTGTTTGACATGCACGGAAACTGGCCACCGCTGGCACTGGGAGGTCAGCGTCAGGTACCGTTATTTGATCGAGACAGAACGGATCCAAGCGTCTTTCACGATAGGACAACGTCTCCTCTTGCTCTCTCTACTCCAGCACCGATCAAGTGATCACCGGCCAGGCACTGTGTTCCCGATGACTGATGTGATCCAGCCGTTTTCGACGTGGCGGTCCCTCCTGATCCTGAAGTCTGGGCCAACTGTTGGCCCGTTCGAGCTTCTGATTCACCCACGTGCTTACTGGGCTGAACTGATGGGGATGGGCCCATAGAGCCATCCGGCCTTTGTTGGGTTAGCCGAGGAGAAAACGGCTCGCTATCCAATTTACGTTAATATAATTTCTAAAAAAAAATATTTCGATATATAGAGCACTAGCCGAACAGCTCAAAGTATTCTCAATACCCCAAAATACTGTAATATGTTAAAACTGTGGTAACTTATACCTACATGCTATTCCTAAATATAAGTCCTTGAGATTCCAATAGAAACTACATACGAATGTATATAGACATATTTTAGAATCTAGATCATTTATTTTGCTTCATATGTAGTCCGCATTAAAATCTGTAAAAAAGACTTATATTTAGAAACAAGAGTAAAATACCGTGATTTTTTAATACTTTACTATCAAACACAGTCTACATTAGTTTTACTGCTCGATGTGTTGTTTCTCTCAAAGAAAAGAAATGCTCTCTTGTGTTGTTCTCCTCTTTCTACTTATTTGATGTTGTGAGCTTGGAAAGAACTCAGAGAACCACAAATGTTTTCGCGTGCAACTAGCATTCCGAAATATACGAGTGCACACTTCAAGTATATACCAACTAGTATAAAATAAACGTCTTCAACGTCAACCCTCAAACAACCCGCAACCATCTAGACCTCACGGTTCAGACATATTTTGTCATTCAACGCGGACTTGTATCGGTTTGCAGGACGGTCCAGATGTACTTTTTCCCGCAAACAAACTGGGGGGCTTTGCAGGTGTTTGAACCGCCGCCACTCCCGCTTCTGACTGCCCTGGGCCATAAAAAAATCCTCTCCCGTGCCCGCGACCCTTCCTGCTTGAAGTGTTCAACACCGTTCTAGAGCACCAGTGCCACATTCATGCTGGCTCAGAGCGATGTGGCCTCTCACTGGCTATCCAGCATTGAAGCGACGCACCGGCCAAGAGCGCTATCCGCGCGTTTTTTGGTGCACGTGACTACTTCGTGTTCAAACAACAATCCGACGTTCCGCCTCCATCCATTAACTTACTCCAACGCCGCTGGTCCGTCCGTCTACCACCCACCATTAACCACCTTGCAATTTGCCCTGTCACCCCCTGCTATTTAAACTCCAGCCCCGGCCATAGCCGCATCCATCCACCTCCGCTCTCTTTCTTCTCTTCGCAGCACGCCCGTTATGGCCTCCCTGAGTTTCAAAGCCATTTGGTGTAGCCTCTTGTCCAAGCAGAAGAAGCAGATCGCCGCCATTGCTGCCGGTTGGCAGGCCGACAATGCGGACATCCCAATGGAGGATGCGACCGACGACGATCCGGCGCCACCCTCCTCGCCGGTCCATGCTGGCATCACCATGGACGAGGCCCATGCTCACTTCACGGACATGGTGCTGCAGGAGCGGGAGGCCACGTTCTCGCAGGCACGGGCCGACCAGGCCGATAACATTCTGAAGGAAACATGTCCTAGAGGCAATAATAAAGTTGTTATTTTATATTTCCTTATTTCATGATAAATGTTTATTATTCATGCTAGAATTGTATTAACTGAAAACTTGATACATGTGTGGATACATAGACAAAACACCGTGTCCCTAGTATGCCTCTACTTGACTAGCTCGTTAATCAAAGATGGTTAAGTTTCCTAGCCATTGAGATGTGTTGTCATTTGATGAACGTGATCACATCATTAAGAGAATGATGTGATGGACAAGACCCATATGTTAGCTTAGCATAATGATCGTTCAGTTTTATTGCTACTGCTTTCTTCATGTCAAATACATATTCCTCCGACTATGAGATTATGTAACTCCCGGATACCGGAGGAATGCCTTACGTGCTATCAAACGTCACAACGTAACTGGTGATTATAAAGATGCTCTACAGGTATCTACGAATGTGTTTGTTGAGTTAGCATAGATCGAGATTAGGATTTGTCACTCCGAGTATCGGAGAGGTACCTCTAGGCCCTCTCAGTAATGCACATCATAAGAAGCCTTGTAAGCAATGTGACTAATGAGTTAGTTGCGGGATGATGCATTATGAAACGAGTAAAGAGACTTTTCGGTAATGAGATTGAACTAGGTATGAAGATACCGACGATCAAATCTCGGGCAAGTAACATACCGATGAACAAAGGGAATAACGTATCTTGTCATAACGGTTCGACCGATAAAGATCTTCGTAGAATATGTAGGAACCAATATGAGCATCTAGGTTCCGCTATTGGTTATTGACCGGAGAGGTGTCTCGGTCATGTCTACATAGTTCTCGAACCCATAGGGTCCGTACGCTTAACGTTCGATGACAATTTTGTATTATATGAGTTATGTGATTTGGTGGCCGAATGTTGTTCGGAGTCCCGGAAGAGATCACAGACATGACGAGGAGTCTCGAAATAGTTGAGAGGTAAAGATTGATACATTGCATGATAGTATTCGGACACCGGAAGTGTTCCAGAATGTATCGGGTACATATCGGACTATC
>NC_041381.1:513633941-513675150 GCF_002162155.2 Triticum dicoccoides | reverse complement strand
GGAGTAGGATGATGGGGCAGCTGTCGGTGTCAAAATCGGCGGATCTCGGGTAGGGGGTCCCGAACTGTGCGTCTAAAGCTAATGGTAACAGGAGGCTGGGGACACGATGTTTACCCAGGTTCGGGCCCTCTCGATGGAGCTAATACCCTACTTCCTGCTTGATTAATCTTGATGATATAAGTGTTACAAGAGTGGATCTACCACGAGATCAGAGAGGCTAAACCCTAGAAGCTAGCCTATGGTATGGTTGTTGATGATAATGAAGATGATGATCAGTCCTACGGACTAAATCCTCCGGTTTATATAGACACCGGAAGGGGCTAGGGTTACACAGGGTCGGTTTACAGAGGAGGAGATCTACATCCGAATCGCCAAGCTTGCCTTCCATGCCAAGGAAAGTCCCATCCGGACACGGGACGAAGTCTTCTATCCTGTATCTTCATAGTCCAACTGTCCGGCCAAAGTGCATAGTCCGGCTGTTCGGATACCCCCTTATCCAGGACTTCCTCAGTAGCCCCTGAACCAGGCTTCAATGACGATGAGTCTAGTGCGTAGATTGTCTTCGGCATTGCGAGGCGGGTTCCATCTCCGAATACTCCAAAAATAATTCCGAACACATGGACCGTGTCCAGCTCTGCAAGATAACATACCATATACCACCGTAGAGAGAATAACAACAATCCACGAATCCAATATGCTGACAATTCTTCGAAAAGTGACATCACGCCACGGTCCGGTTTTTATTCGAACCATTTTTACAACTTGCTTCCGCTCACACCACGAGGCGGTTCCTTTGGCACGTACTGTCAGAGCAGAGATCATGTTCCCTTTACTACGGGATTCTCATCAATACGGGTATGGGTAATCCAACCATGCCTATTGGCATGACCCCGTGCTTTTAGGCAAGTACCAAACGACCATGTTCGGGGACGGTTGATATTCTTCCCCCTTTATAAAGGAGTTGAGGCCTATCCCTCTATCTCCATGCTCTCACCTCTCGCACCCTGAGTTCCAACACCCAAAGCTCGAGTCTAAGCACCCCGGATCTTCGATCATGTCCGGATCTAGCCATCAAGGCCAATGGGCGGCTTCCTCCGTCACAGAGGAGGATATTGCGAAGCTCAGGGAGGCTGGGTATTTGACCGCCGATGTCAAGCATAGGCTTCCTGCTCCCGAACAGGTTATCCCCATTCCCAAGGCCAACGAGAGCATCGTATTTGTCTCCCACTTCCTCCGGGGCTTAGGTCTTACTATTGATCCCTTCGTGAGGGGGCTCATGTTCTACTATGGGCTAGATTTTCACGATCTAGCCCCGGATTCCATCCTCCACATCTCGTCGTTTATCGTCGTGTGTGAAGCCTTTCTCCACATTGCCCCCCACTTCGGCTTATGGCTCAAGACTTTCAATGTGAAGCCGAAGACAATTGAGGAGCGACACGCGGAGTGCGTAGGTGCCATAATAAGTAGGAACGCCGATGCCCCATAGCCCGAGGGCTCCTTCCCGGAGGTATCTGATTTATGGCAACGGAGGTGGTTCTATGCCACAGCTCCCCGAGGCTCAAAGTGGGCGGCCGCGCCTGCCTTCCGCTCGGGCCCTCCACCTCAACTGGCATCATGGGCCAACATGGGACTAAACTGGGGGCCTGCGAACGATGTTCCAATGCTACAAAGCCGCATTCGGGAGCTCCTCAAGAGAGACATTAGTCTTGTCAAAGTAATCCAAGTAATGCTAGTCCGGTGGATCCAGCCGTGCAAACGTCGGCCTCTCCGGATGTGGGAATTCAATCCAGAAGGTCCACGGACCCTTCAGCACTTCTTTGGCATGATGCCCGAAGGGATGTATAAGTTGTTCTTCGGACCACGAATAGAGTGTCCGGACACCACCGAGGATGCGGGCCTGAGCTGCAATCGCCTCGATACCCAAGTAAGTCACCCTATAACCGAACACCTTGCTCATAGCATTGTTCTGAACACTGTCCGCAACCAGGATTGGCTTAGTAAGGCGGAGAGGATCAGGCGTCCGGCCCCTCTTCCCGAAGGTTCGCCTGGCCCGGCAATGGCCAAGATTATTGAGCGGACACTAAGTCGAGTACCCCCAGAGAGAGCTGAAGGGGATAGTGGGGAGGCCAAGTGGGGGCCTCATACATTATGCATCCGAACCGGGGGAATCAGCGCCTCCACGAAGGAGGAGGATCGGGGAGGCGATTCTGAAGTTTCCTCCCCTCGCGGGAAGAAGACGACCGCCTTCGAAGACTTGGAGACGGGGGCACCTAAACAAGGGAAAATAACTTCGCCAAAGGGCCCTGCCCCGAAGGGCGTCCTCACCTCACAGTGCCCGCAAACGGGCCAGCCCTCCACCAAGCTGTAAGTTTAATTAAGCCAGGATCTTATTGCTTGTTCCTCGGAGGGTAATAACCGGGATCTGTTTTTTGTAGCCCGGCCAACAGTTCATCTCAACAGGGTTCGTCTTCGGGGGATCTTCTTCCGGAGATGATGGAGAGTGAAACCCCACCCGTCTCTCCGCCCCGTGAGGCAGGCGACCCTGAGGTATCGTCACGGAGGAGTCCGGATCCAATGGGGCCGGAAGCTAACACTTCGGCTGCCCCGAGCCCAGCGCGTTTGGCTCCCGTGGCAGACAGTGGAAAGGGTCCGGGAGAGTCTGGTGTCCGGCCGAACACGCTAACGGGCCTCCTGGAGTCACCTGATCTCTTGGAGGATCATCGTACCCTAATGGGTACGGTGTTGGAGAAAATCTCCTCCACCACAAGTGGTTTAAACGAGGTTTTTAGGAGCCTGCTCGAAGGCTTTGAGGTAAGCCGCAATTTTTAGCTGATCCGCACGTGATACATGCGCTCTGTATAGATAGTAGCACCTCAGACTCCGGCTTCCAGCCCTAAGCGGCAAATGGAGGATCATGCTCCCAGGTTTTGATCGTACTGTATTTATGCGCAGGTTGCTAAGGGTCCGATGGTAGACTGGACTGCTGAAGTCGCTGAATTGGGGCGAAAAATTGATGTGGTGGATGCCGACATCACACTTATGAACAGGCGATTGGATGAGTCACAGAGTATGCGCTCGGTGTTTCCGTAGTTGGTTTTTAGGAACCGTGGAAAGTATTGAAATATTAATGGAATATGATGTTGGCTGCAGGTGGAGCTGCTGCCGTTGAGGCCCTGAAGGCGGAGCTGGCCCTAGCCAAGGAACAAGGCCGGGTCAGCAATGCGGTTTCTCTAAGGGCAGCCGAAGACTTGAAAGCCGAACAGACCGCTCGTCTTTGAAGCGAAGAGAAGATAGCCGAGATGGCTGTTGAGCTGAGGGACGCCGCCGGCCGGTATGAACTTCTCGAGAAGGAGAATTAGGCAAAGGCGGCTGACCTGAAGAAGGCACTGGATTTGGCTAAGGAGATGCTCTCTAAAATTAGGGGCGCGCGGGAGGAACTTCGACAGGCCGGAGAAATTGCGGCTGGGAATCCTTACTTGTTGCGGATGAAGTTTTTAGATCCCAAGTATGCTCCATTGGATAAGCTGTTTAGCACTGCAGATGAGTATGCGGACTTGGCGAAGAGTGCAGCCGATGCGGCGAAGTTGTTCAAGGATCATAAAGATAACGAAATGGAGAGGCTGTTCTGGTCACAATTTAATGCCCCGGTGCGCTCATTACTGTTAAATGAGAAGATGTCCGCTATAGCCGAACTCCATAGACTGTCCGGCCTTGCGATGAGGTCTGTAATAGACCATTTATGGCCAAGGGAGCCGAGGCCGGACAATTACTTTGGTTTGGTGCAACGATTATTTAGCGCCAGATCGCATGTCGATGCTATGAAGAGGTCGACATGTATGGAGGGTGCGCGGATGGCTCTTGCCCGTGTTAAGACATATTGGGCAGATATGGATGCCACCGGCGTTGCGACCCAGGGTCCGGCGGGAAGCCAAGACCCAGCCGAGTAGTATTTCGAGTAGGTCATAGAAGGTGCCCGTAGAATAGAGGCTCCGTGCTCGAAGAATGTTGTGTTCGAGTGACAAGTCACTGAGTTGTAAACGATTAAGTGTTACATATAGAGGCTGTTTATTTATACTTTTGCCTAGAAGTATTATGATGTCTCCTGTGTGGCCATTAATATATGTATATAACGTGAAAGTTAGCAGTCGTTGGCTTCAGCCCCCACGCATATAATGCGGGGGTGTTCGAAAGGATAGGCGTAACACACTTGATCCAACGTCTTGGTCCGTTAAGGAGGTGATCGCACGTCGAACCAGGCAACCAGACTATATAGATGTAACGCCTTCACTTAGCCGTAGGAGTTGAAAGGTGGGGCTACTATGTAGCCCCTGGTACTTCCGCGTGCATCCGGATACGGTGCGCGTACTTGACCGGAAAACCGGTCCTTCGTCAATGCGGAGGAATCCTATAGATTCCGAGGAGTCCTCGAGTGGTTGACCAGTCTCTCGCTGTATCATGACAGTCAGTTTTTGGCTTTCTCTACTGAGGTGCTCGTACGGAATAACCAGGGCACAATCACAGTAGTTCTTCTTTGGCCGCCTTAGCCGATAGAACGGAACGTAAGGCCGCAAACCCAGGAGCCGAGCTAACCCAACATTTGACCAAAGACATGATTCGGAGCTGATGCATATAAGGCCAAACTCGTGACGCCGAACACTCCCGAAGGTATTCGGACTTTAGAACATATATTGGGCTGAATGACGCCCTTGACCCTGTGATTCCAAGTACGTGCATTGATCTGTCGTGGCAAAAAGCCTATAACGCCAGTATCCCGTAAAGGTTTATGAAATACCCATGGGAATTCATGCAACAGTAAAGAAGGTTTACGCAGGGGCTTAATCTAAAGAGAAACCTGTGGGCGGGGCCCTGCTGCACGTCTGCGCATGTGTCTCCGTTGTGCCGTATCCTGGAAGGGTGTCGCACTGGTAGTGTCTGTAAGAACGAAAGAAAAGGGAAACGTGCGAAAAGTTAGTTATGCCCGAGAAATGTTCGAGATCCGGCCTTTTAATGAGGCAAACCGAATAGTGGGCTTTTGTTACATGTTTGCAGCCCCTCGTATTATTTTACGGGGGCACGTGTACTGCACCTGGCTTGGGTTTATCTGAGCCATTTGTAAAAAGTGGTGTATTGGACTCGTCTAACCGTGTCCGTGGTCTTGACGACCGGTCATGCGTTCTGGTGGGAGAGGCCGCCTAAAGTCCGGCAGCGGAAGCTGCCGCTTTCTGCTCTATGTTTCTGCTAACCGTCATGACACCGCGTGGACCGGGCATCTTAAGTTTAAGGCAAGCGTAGTTCGGTACCGCGTTAAAGCAGGCGAAGGCCATTCTTCCAAGCAATGCATGATAATCGCTGCTGAAGGGAGCGATGTTGAAGAGTAAGTTCTCGCTTCCGAAGTTGTTGGGAGAACCAAAGGTCACTTCTAATACAAGGGAGCCCCAGCAGTGGGCTACGGCACCTGGAATCACTTCATTGAAGGTGGCGCTACTTTGGTTTATTCTGGATGGGTCTATCCCCATCCTGTGGATAGTGTCTTGATATATTAGGTTAAGACTACTGCCGCCGTCCATTAGGACGCGAGCGAGATGGTATCCGTCAATTTTTGGGTCAAGCACCAAGGCAGCCGATCCTCTATGTCGGACACCGGTCGGGTAGTCCCTGTGATCAAAGGTGATCGGGCAAGCCGCCCAGGGATTAAATTTGGGGGCGGCAAACTCTACGTGAGTTGCGTATACCATATTCACCGTTTTGACTTCTGGTGGGAATTTTCTCTGGCCCCCCGTGTTCGGCTGGCGAGGCTCATACTCGTCTTCGCTTGGTGTGTCCCTTTCCTTGTGTTCGGCGTTTAATTTGCCGGCCTGCTTGAAGACCCAACATTCTCTGTGGGTATGATTTGCAGGTTTGTCGAAAGTGCCATGGATTTGGCACAATCTGTCCAGGACTTTATTCAGGCCGGATGGTCCCTCTTTGCTGCCCTTGAATGGCTTTTTCCCTTGATCAGGCCAAGAGTCCCTGAATCCGGCGTTAACCGCCGTGTTGTCCGGACTATCGTTATTCTGGCATTTGTGCTTAGTGTGTCGTGGCTTCCCATGGCCATCCCGAATTTTGGATGTGCCTGGGTCGCTGGTGTCTCTACGGGCTAACCAGCTGTCCTCGCCCGCACAAAATCGGGTCATTAGGCTTGTTAGGGCTGCCATCGTTCTCGGCTTTTCTTGGCCAAGTTGTCTGGCAAGCCACTCGTCTCGGATACTATGTTTGAAGGCTGCTAAGGCTTCGGCATCCGGACAGTCGACAATTTGATTTTTCTTAGTGAGGAATCTATTCCAAAGCTTGCGGGCTGACTCTTCGGGCTGCTGTGTTATGTGACTTAAGTCGTCAGCATCTGGAGGCCGGACATAGGTCCCTTGAAAGTTGGCCCTGAAAGCATCCTCAAGTTCCTCCCAGCTTCCAATTGAGTTTTCGGGGAGGCTCTTCAGCCTGTGTCGAGCTGGTCCTTTTAACTTGAGGGGGAGGTATTTGATGGCGTGGAGGTCGTCCGCACGAACCATGTGTATGTGAAGGATTAAATCTCCAATCCAGACCCCGGGGCCCGTTGTTCCGTCGTATGAATCTATATTCACGGGTTTGAATCCCTGTGGAAATTCATGATCCAACACCTCATCCGTGAAGCACAAGGGGTGCACAGCCCCTCTGTATCTGGCCGTGTCGCGGCGTGCTGCCGGTTGCTATTGTTCCCGGTGTTGATTCCGGACTGGTATTCGATCAGTGTGATTGTTGTGGTAACCATAATCCCGCGTCGGAGCATGTCCTCTGGACCCATAGATGGATCTCACCGCACTGGCTTTTTCGTCCAGGAGCTCTCGTAAATCGTGTGTGGTATCAGTGGCTGTTCTATCGCGACCATTAGGTGATTGGTCCGATTGAGTAGCCGTATTGTTTTTGGGCCGAACGGGTGCTGCGGCTTCATCGTCAAATTCGGGTAGCAGTTTGCGCTTTGGGTAGCTCTTTGTGTGGCGATTATCGCCATGTTTCCCTTCGGTGTCCAGCACCTTGTTCCATCTTTGGTTGAGCGTATCTTGCATGGCCTTAAGCCGTTGCTTCTGCTTCTTCAGGCTCCGCGCTGTTGCTAGGAGTTTTCTACGGAGGTTATCTTGTTCTGAATGTTGTTCCGGGATGATGAATGCATCATCAACCGTACTGTTCTCTTCTTTGGAGGTAGCATGATGAGTTCGGCCCTCTAAATTGTGGTCGGGCGTCTGTTCCGGGTTGTGTCGACATGACCTGGTTTATCCTACTCCATCGCCGGGTCCATATGGTCGTTGTTGCCTTCGGAGTCAACCGGAGTGTCATCCTGTTTTGGGTTGTTATCACTATTTTTACTGTGACTGGACTTAAGGCGGCGTCTGCACCGTCGTTTTTGCTTTTGCCCAGGGGGTTTATCCTCCGTTGTGCCCTTTTTGTCGCCATTGTCTTCTTTAGGCGTGTCCACCATATAGACATCATATGATGAAGTGGCTGTCCAGCACCCTGTGAGCGTTGGTTCCAGACCGTCCCCTGTATCAATGTCCATACCGTCGATGTTATTGAGGTCGAAATCGAGCATGTCTGTTAGGTCATCGATAGTGGCTACAAAGTGGGTGGTGGGTGGGTCGAGATTTTCTTCGTCCTCCGCATCCCACACGGCCGGATATAGTCCGGCCAGGAGTATCCTGACAGAGAGAGAGAGACCTTAATGAATCTAGCACATCTCCAAAGGGGGAGTGCTGGAAGATATCCGTGGCGGTGAATTCCATAACCGGAGCCCAACTAGGTTTGACGGGCACGAGTGCGCGCGGTCCGAAACGTACGACCGAAGACGAGTCTGGGAGTCCGGAGATATAGATTTCCTGAAGAGGGGAGTCTGTGCTCGGCTCCAGTGTCGATGAGTGTATGGCCTTCGGGGCGGGGTCCATCCACCCGTCCTTGGAAGGCACGACCTGCTCTGGAGCGAAGTCCGGAGCGGTATCAGGTGCGATGTTTCGAATACTGTCCGACTGCTGATCTAGGTCGTGCACGTCACGATTGTTCGGCACTCCTAACACAGGCCCGAATCCGTCGAAGATCAAGTCTCCGCGGATGTCGGCGGTGTAGTTTAGGTTTCCAAACCTGGCCTGACGGCTGGGGGCGTAGCTATCGATCTGCTCCAGATGGCCAAGCGAATTGGCCCGCAGTGCGAAGCCGCCAAACACGGAGATCTGTCCGAGGAGAAAAGTCTCACCCAGGATGGCGTGATTGAAGGTTGGAGAAGCCATCTAGCCTTGCAGCGACGACACAGAGGAACTCTCAATGAAATCACCAATGTCGGTGTCAAAACCGGCGGATCTCGGGTAGGGGGTCCCGAACTGTGCGTCTAAGGCTAATGGTAACAGGAGGCTGGGGACACAATGTTTACCCAGGTTCGGGCCCTCTCGATGGAGGTAATACCCTACTTCCTGCTTGATTGATCTTGATGATATAAGTGTTACAAGAGTGGATCTACCACGAGATTAGAGAGGCTAAACCCTAGAAGCTAGCCTATGGTATGGTTGTTGATGATAATGAAGATGATGATCAGTCCTACGGACTAAACCCTCTGGTTTATATAGACACTGGAGGGGGCTAGGGTTACACAGGGTCGGTTTACAGAGGAGGAGATCTACATCCGAATCGCCAAGCTTGCCTTCCACGCCAAGGAAAGTCCCATCCGGACACGGGACGAAGTCTTCTATCCTGTATCTTCATAGTCCAATAGTCCGGCTAAAGTGCATAGTCCGGCTGTCCGAATATCTCCTTATCTAAGACTCCCTCAGCAGCACCCACCTTTTTCCTCCCCCTCTCTTCCCTTCTCCCCCTTCCGGTAAAAGGAAAGGGGGGAGGCTAACTTGGACTAGGAGCCCAAGTAGGATTCCTCCTACTTGGGCATGCCTAGCGCTGCCCCTCTCCCCCTCCCTCCTTTATATACGCGGGGAGGGGGTGCCTAGAATACACATCAACTATTCCTAGCCGTGTGCGGCGCCTCCCTCCACATTTTACGCCTCCGGTCATATTCACGTAGTGCTTAGTCGAAGCCCTGCGCGGATCACTTCACCATCACCGTCACCACGCCGTCGTGCTGACGCAACTCTCCCTCGACACTTTGCTAGATCAAGAGTTCGAGGGACGTCATCGAGTTGAACGTGTGTAGAACTCGGAGGTGACGTATGTTTGGTGCTTTATAGGTCAGAACGAGAAGAGGTTCGACTAAATCAACCGCATTAACAAACACTTCCACTTTCGGTCTACGACGGTACATAGATGCACTCTCCCCCTCATGTTGCTGTGCATCTCCTAGATAGATCTTGCGTGAGCGTAGGAATTTTTTTGAAATTGCATGCTACGTTTCCCAACAGTGGCATCTGAGCCTGGTCTATGCGTAGATGATATGTACGAGTAGAACACAGAATTGTGGGCGGTGATCATCATATTTCTTACCACCAATGTCTTATTTTGATTCGGCGGTATTTGTTGGATGAAGCGGCCCGGACCAACCTTACATGACCACATTCATGAGACCGGTTCCACCGACAGACATGCAACTAGTTTTGCATAAAGGTGGCTGGCGGGTGTATGTTTATCCTACTTTAGTTGAATCGAATCTGACTGCGCCTGGTCCTTGTTGAAGGTTAAAACAGCAAACTTGATAAATCACCGTTGTGGTTTTTGTGCCGTAGGTAAGAACGGTTCTTGCTAGTAGCCCGTAGAAGCCACGTAAAACTTGCAACAATAAAGTAGATGACGTCTAACTTGTTTTTGCAGGGCATGCTTGTGATGTGATATGGTCAAGACATGATGTGATATAGGTTGTTGTATGTGATGATCATGTTTTGTAGAAGTTATCGGCAACTGGCAGGAGCCTTATGGTTGTCGCTTTATTTTATGAAATGCAAACGCCATGCAATTGCTTTACTTTATCACTATGCGTTAGTGATAGTTGTAGAAGCAATAGTTGGCGAGACGACCACGATGCAACGATGGAGATCAAGGTGTCGAGCCGGTGATGATGGAGATCATGATGATGCTTTGGAGATGGGGATCAAAAGCACGAGATGATGATGGCCATATCATGTCACATATTTTGATTGCATGTGATGTTTATCTTTATGCATCTTATTTTGCTTAGTACAGCGGTAGCATTATAAGATGATCCCTTAACTAAATTTCAAGGCATAAGTGTTCTCACTGAGTATGCACCGCTGCGAAAGTTCTTGATGATCAGGTGTGATAGACTCTTCATTCACATAAAACGGGTGCAAGCCAGTTTTGCACATGCAGAATACTCGGGTTAAACTTGATGAGCCTAGCATGTACAGACATGGCCTCGGAAAACTAGAGAACGAAAGGTCGAACATGAATCATATAATAGATATGATCAACATAGAGATGTTCACCATTGATGACTACTCCATCTTATGTCATGATCGGACATGGTTTAGTTGATTTGGATCACGTATCATTTAGATGACTTGAGGGATGTCTATCTAAGTGGGAGTTCCTAAGTAATTTGATTAATTGAACTTAATTTATCATGAACTTAGTCCTGATAGTATTTGCAAATTATGTTGTAGATCAATAGCTTGCATTGTAGCTCCCCTATGTTTTGATATGTTCCTAGAGAAAACTAAGTTGAAAGATGATAGTAGCAATGATGCGGACTGAGTCCATGATATGAGGGTTATCCTCATTGTTGCATAGAAAAATTATGTCTTTGATGCACCGCTAGGTGACAGACCTATTGCAGGAGCAGTTGCAGACGTCATGAACGTTTGGCAAGCTTGATATGATGACTACTTAATAGTTTAGTGCGCCATGCTTTACGGATTAGAATCGGGGCTTCAAAGACGTTTTGAACGCCATAGAGCATATGAGATGTTCCAAGAGCTGAAATTGGTATCTCAAACTCATGCCCGTGTCGAGAGGTGTGAGACCTCTGACAAGT
This sequence comes from Triticum dicoccoides, assembly GCF_002162155.2. NCBI lineage: Eukaryota > Viridiplantae > Streptophyta > Magnoliopsida > Poales > Poaceae > Triticum > Triticum dicoccoides. Next base: position 513,664,160 of record NC_041381.1, on the reverse strand, counting down.
ACTTTGCCTACAAGATGGAGGAGAATAGCTCAGCTAGTGAGCATGTGCTCAGAATGTGTGGGCACTACAATCGGTTGAATCAAGTGGGAGTTAATCTTCCAGATAAGATAGTGATTGACAGAGTTCTCTATTCACTATCACCAAGCTAATAGAACTTCGTGATGAACTATAATGTGCAAGGGATAACGAAAAAGATTCCCGAGCTCTTCGCGATGCTGAAATCGGCGAAGGTAGAAATCAAGAAAGAGCATCAAGTGTTGATGGTTAACAAGACCACTAGTTTCAAGAAAAAAGGGCAAAGGAAAAGAAGGGGAACTTCAAGAAGAATGACAAGCAAGTTGTCACTCCCATGAAGAAGCCCAAAGCTGGACCTAAGCCTGAAACTTAGTGCTTCTACTGCAAAGGAAATAGTCACTGGAAGCGGAACTACCTCAATTATTTGGCGGATAAGAAGGATGGCAAAGTGACCAAAGGTATATTTGATATACATGTTATTGATGTGTACCTTACTAGTGCTCATAGTAGGCCCTAGGTATTTGATACCTGTTTGGTTGCTAAGATTAGTAACTTGAAATAGGAGTTGCAGAACAAATGGAGACTAGTTGAGGGTGAAGTGATGATGTGTGTTGGAAGTGGTTCCAAGATTGATATGATCATCATCGCACACTCCCTATACTTTCGGGATTAGTGTTGAATCTAAATAAATATTATTTGGTGTTTGCGTTGAGCATGAACAAGATAGGATCGTGTTTATTGCAATACGGTAATTCATTTAAGATAAAGAATAATTGTTATTCTATTTACATGAATAAAACCTTCTATGGTCATACACCCAATGTTAATGGTTTATTGAATCTCGATCGTGGTGATACACATATTCATAATATTGATGCCAAAAGATGCAAAGTTGATAATGATAATGCACCATATTTGTGGCACTGCCGTTTAGGTCATATTGGTGTAAAACACATGAAGAAACTCCATGCAGATGGACTTTTGGAATCACTTGATTACGAATCATTTGATACTTGCGAACCATGCCTCATGGGCAAGATGACTAAAACTCCGTTCTCCGGAACAATGGAGCGAGCCAATGACTTATTGGAAATAATACATACTGATGTATGCGGTCTGATGACTGTTGAGGCACGCGGCGGGTATCATTATTTTGTGACCTTCACAAATGATTTGAGCAGATATGGGTATATCTACTCAATGAAACACAAGTAAGAAACATTTGAAAAGTTCAAAGAATTTCAGAGTGAAGTGGAGAATCATCGTAATAACAAAATAAAGTTTCTATAATCTCGCAGAGGTGAATATTTAAGTTACGAGTTTGGCCTTCATTTAAAACAATGTGGAATAGTTTCACAACTCACGCCACCTGGAACACCATAGGGTAATGGTGTGTCCGAACGTCGTAACTATACTTTATTAGATATGGTGAGATCTATGATGTCTCTTACTGATTTACCACTATTGTTTTGGGGTTATGCATTAGAGACAGCTGCATTCACGTTAAATAGGGCACCGTCAAAATCCGTTGAGACGACACCGTGTGAACTGTGGTTTGGGAATAAACCTAAGATGTCGTTTCTTAAAGTTTGGGATAGCGATGCTTATGTCAAAAGGCTTCAGCCTGATAAGCTCGAACCCAAATCGGAGAAGTGTGTCTTCACAGAACACCATAAGGAAACAGTTGGGTACACCTCCTATCACGGATCCGAAGGGAAGATCTTTGTTGCCTAGAATTGAACCTTTCTAGAGAAGGAGATTCTCTCGAAAGAAGTGAGTGGGAGGAAAGTAGAACTTGATAAGGTAAATGTACTAAAGGAAATATGCCCTAGAGGCAATAATAAAGTTATTATTTATTTCCTTATTTCATGATAAATATTTATTATTCATGCTAGAATTGTATTAACCGGAAACTTAGTACATGTGAATACGTAGACAAAACATATTGTCCTTAGTATGTCTCTACTTGACTAGCTCACTAATCAAAGCTGGTTATGTTTCCTAACCATAGACATGTGTTGTCATTTGATGAACGGGATCACATCATTAGGAGAATGATGTGATGGACATGACCCATCCGTTAGCTTAGCATTATGATCGTTACAGTTTCATTGCCACTGCTTTCTTCATGACTTATACAAGTTCCTCAGACTATGAGATTATGCAATTCTCGAATATCGGAGGAACACTTTGTGTGCTATCAAACGTCACAACGTAAATGGTTGATTATAAAGATGCTCTACAGGTGCCTCCGAAGGTGTTTGTTGGGTTGTCATAGATCGAGATTAGGATTTGTCACTGATACATCTGCGTCGTATCTACTTTTCCAAACACGTTTGCCCTTGTTTTGGACTCTAACTTGCATGATTTGAATGGAACTAACCCGGACTGACGCTGTTTTCAGCAGAACTGCCATGGTGTTATTTTTGTGCAGAAATAAAAGTTCTCAGGATGACCTGTAAATCCACGGAGCAACTTTTCAAAATTAATAAAAAATACTAGCGAAAGAATTAGCGTCAGGGGGCTCACACCCTGGTCATGAGGGTGGGGGGCGTGCCCCCTCCCCTAGGGCGCGCCCCTGCCTTGTGGGCCTCCTTGACGTCCACCAACCTCAACTCCAACTCCATATATTTGCTTTCGCGGAGAAAAATATAAGAGAGAAAGAATCATCGCGTTTTACGATTCAGAGCCGTCGCCAAGCCCTAAACTCTCTCGGGAGGGCTGATCTGGAGTCCATTCAGGGCTCCGGAGAGGGGAATCCGTCGCCGTCGTCATCATCAACCATCCTCCATCACCAATTTCATGATGCTCACCGCCGTGTGTGAGTAATTCCATCATAGGCTTGCTGGACGGTGATGGGTTGGATGATATTTACCATGTAATCAAGTTAGTTTTGTTAGGGTTTGATCCCTAGTATCCACTATGTTCTAAGATTGATGTTGCTATGACTTTGCTATGCTTAATGCTTCTCACTAGGGCCCGAGTGCCATGATTTCAGATCTGAACCTATTATGTTTTCATGAATATATGTGAATTCTTGATCCTATCTTGCAAGTCTATAGTCACCTTTTATGTGTTATGACCCGTTAACCCCGAAGTGACAATAATCAGGATACTTACCGGTGATGACCGTAGTTTCAGGAATTCATGTATTCACTAAGTGCTAAAGCTTTGGTCCAGTACTCTATTAAAAGGAGGCCTTAATATCCCTTAGTTTCCATTAGGACCCCGCTGCCACGGGAGGGTAGGACAAAAGATGTCATGCAAGTTCTTTTCCATAAGCACGTATGACTATATTCGGAATACATGCCTACATTATATTGATGAACTGGAGCTAGTTCTGTGTCACCCTATGTTATAACTATTACATGAGGAATCGCATCTGACATAATTATCCATCACCTATCCAATGCCTACGAGCTTTTCACATATTGTGCTTTGCTTAGTTACTTTGCCGTTGCCACTGTTACAATTACTACAAAACTGCTACTGTTACTGTTACTTCCATACTACTTTGCTACTAAATACTTTGTCGCAGATACTAAGTTATCCAGGTGTGCTTGAATTGACAACTCAACTGCCAATACTTGTGAATATTCTTTGGCTCCCCTTGTGTCGGATCAATAAATTTGGGTTGAATACTCTACCCTCGAAAACTGTTGCGATCCCCTATACTTGCGGGTTAACAGGACTATTTTCTGGCGCCATTGCCGGGGAGCATAGCTCTATTCTTTAAGTCACTTGGGATTTATATCTGCTGATCACTATTAAGAATTTAAAAGATCAAAGAACTAAAATTTATCCCTCAACTACGAGGGGAGGTAAGGAACTGCCATCTAGCTCTGCACTTGATTCTCCTTCCGTTATGAGTAAACTTGCGACACCTAAACCTGCTTCTGCTATTAATTCTTATAGGTCGCATGTTATTGATGATGCCACTTCTGCTATGCATGATACTTGTGATGAAACTAGCTACTTCTACGCTTGATACTACTGTGCCATTAGGTGAATTTCTTGATGAACAACTTGCTAGGGCCAGGGAGAATGAAATTATTGAAACTGATAATATTGATGATAGTGATGATGAAGGTTCTCCCCCTAAATATGAATTGCATGTTGTTCCTGAGGGTTATGTTATGGATGAAGAAACTGCTAGAGATTTTCTTGCTTGCAATGATAGATCAGATCTTAAGAAATTATTAGCTAAGCTAAAACAAAAGACTCTGAATGATAGAATGAAACATGACCCCGCTTTTGCTACTTCACCTATCTTTGTTACTGATAAGGATTATGAATTCTCTGTTGATCCCGAGATAATTACTTTGGTTGAATCTGATCCTTTTTATGGCACTCAATCTAAAACTGTAGTGGCACATCTTACTAAGTTAAATAATATAGCCACCCTGTTTACTAATGATGAGAAATCTTGCTATTATTATATCCTTAAAATATTTCCTTTCTCATTAAAGGGTGATGCTAAGATATGGTTTAATTCTCTTGATCCTGGTTGTGTGCGTAGTCCCCAGGATATGATTTACTACTTCTCTGCTAAATATTTCTCCGCTCATAAGAAACAAGATGCCTTAAGGGAAATATATAATTTTGTGCAACTCGAAGAAGAGAGTCTCCCACAAGCTTGGGGGAGGCTTCTCTGATTACTTAATGCTTTGCCTAATCATCCTCTTAAGAAAAATGAAATACTTGATATCTTTTACAATGGACTAACCTATGCTTCTAAGGACCACCTGGATAGTTGTGCTGGTTGTGTTTTCAGGGAAAGGACAGTCGACCAAGCTGAATTGCTATTGAATAATATGTTGCCAAATGAAAATAATTGGACACTTCTTGAACCAATTCCTAAGCCAACACCGAAGAAAAGAGGTGTTCTATTTCTCAGTCCTGAATATATGCAAGAGGCAAAGAAATCTATGAAAGAGAGAGGTATTAAAGCTGAAGATGTTAAAAATTTACCTCATGTTGAAGAAATTCATGGCCTCAATATACCACCTAAAGAAATACAAGGTCTTGATAACCCGACACAGGTAGTGAAGGTAAACTCTCTTTATAGATATGATAAAGTTGAAATCCCGTCTACTAAGTTTGCTAGCCAATGCCTAGATGAATTTGATGATTTTATGGATAAACAACGAAATTTCAATGAGTATGTTAGTAGACAATTGAAAAAAAAATCTTATATGATTGAACGCTTGAGTGATTATATGTCTAGAGTTAAGGGTGAACTTAAACTCACTAGTAAACATGTTTCTGTGGTCACTGTCGGTGTCAAAACCGGCGGATCTCGGGTAGGGGGTCCCGAACTGTGCGTCTAGGCGGATGGTAATAGGAGACAAGGGACACAATGTTTTTACCCAGGTTCGGGCCCTCTCGATGGAGGTAAAACCCTACTCCTGCTTGATTAATATTTATGATATGGGTAGTACAAGAGTAGATCTACCACGAGATCAGAGAGGCTAAACCCTAGAAGCTAGCCTATGGTATGATTGTTGTTCGTCCTACGGACTAAAACTCTCCGGTTTATATAGACACCGGAGAGGGCTAGGGTTACACAGAGTCGGTTACAATGGGAGGAGATCTTCATATCGTATCGCCAAGCTTGCCTTCCACGCCAAGGAAAGTCCCATCCGGACACGGGACGGAGTCTTCAATCTTGTATCTTCATAGTCCGGGAGTCCGGCCAAAGGTCATAGTCCGGCCATCCGGACACCCCCTAATCCAGGACTCCCTCAGTAGCCCCTGAACCAGGCTTCAATGACAACGAGTCTAGCGCACAAGTTGTCTTCGGCATTGCAAGGCGGGTTCCTCCTCCAAATACTTCATAGAAGATGTTGAACACCAGGATAGTGTCTGGCTCTGCAAAATAAGTTCCACAGAGAATAATATTTGCACCAATCTAATCTACTGACGTATTCCGCAGCGTGACAACACGCCACGGCCAGGCTTTCATTCATTTCACTATTCCACCTCAGCGCATTTTAGCGAGGCGGTTTCCTTGGCACGTCTTGCCAAAGCAGAGATCATGTCCCCTTATTCCAGGATTCTCATCAATACGGACGTGGGTAACTCAACCGCGCTATTAACCGCGGTGCTTGGGAGGTAAGCGAGTTTTATTAGGCCGGTGGGGGGCTCGTAGTTTCGGTCACCCATATAAGGGGATAAGGATCTACCCTTTCTATTTACGCCTTCTTCCTCCTTTGCTTATCTGTCCCTGCGTGCTTGAGCTCCAATGCCCAAGCCCGCAATTCCCACCTCGACCTTCTCGAATCATGTTCGGAGCGAGAGGTGGATGGATGGCCTCCTCCATCATGGAGAGGCACATCAAAAAGTTGAGGAAGGCCGGATACTTGTCTGACGACATCGCACACCGGCTTCGGGATGAGGGGCAACTCATCCCCACCCCCAGGCCCCATGAGAGGGTTGTTTTTCTTCCCCCTCTGCGGACTGGGTTTTCCTCTTCACCCGTTCGTCCGGGGGCTCATGTTCTACTATGGCCTGGACTTCCACGATCTGGCCCCGAACTTCATCCTCAACATCTCGGCGTTCATCGTCGTGTGCGAGGCCTTCCTCTGCATCTAGCCCCACTTCGGCTTATGGCTTAAGACCTTCAATGTCAAGCCAAAGGTAGTGGGCGGCCGCCAAGCGGAGTGCGGAGGCGCCATGGTGGGCCGGATGGCCAACGTCCTATGGCTCGAAGGCTCCTTCGTGGAAACAATAAAGGGATGGCAGTCGGGGTGGTTCTACATCACCGAGTCGTGCGATCCCAAATGGGCGGCGGCCCCCGAATTCCGATCTAGCTTCCCCACACGGCTCACCTCCTGGAAAGAGACAGACCTAATGTGGGGGGATTCGGAAGAGCTGACCGGACTTCAAACCTGCGTCCAAAAGCTGGTGAACAAGAACCTCAAGCTTGTCAACGTAATCCAGGTCATGCTTATTCGCCGGATCCTCCCTTGCCAACAACGGGCCTTCAAATTGTGGGAGTTCGATCCGGCACGGTACCAAACCTTGAGCGGGCTTTTCGACACTTCGTATGAAGATGCCTGGAAGGTGCTGTTTAAGGGTGCTGAGGCACCCGCATCCGCTACCGAAGATCGCGGATTCAGCTCGCGGCGCCAGGCCAGCGAGGTAAGCTACTCTACCCTTTACGGGATTCTTGTTTTTCATAGTCTGACTCCATGTGGGATCTAAACTCCCTCTCTTGTGACAGAACTGGTTGGAGACATCCGGGCAGATGAACTGTCCGGCTCCCTTACCACAAGACCCAGCGGACGCCCAATTGACAGGGCTGCTGGTTCCGGCACCCCACGTGGTGCTGGAGAAGAAGGCCAAGAAGAAGGCCACGGGGACCCGAAAGAGTTCCCGGCGCCTGGCGGTGTCGGATTCGCCCGACAACTCCGATGCACCCTTTGCCTCCTAAGACGAGGAGGAAGAAGAAGAAGAAGAAGAAGCCACTCCCCCTCCAACGGGGGGAGGAAAGAAAAGAAAGGCCGCCCCAACTGGGGAAGCCGGAGGGTCCAAGAAGGGGAAGACCCTTCTGCCGGACTACGCCTACGATGCCGAAGACGGCGGGGAGGAATGGCCACCCAGGGTCAAGCCCCTGGCAAAATCGTAAGTGTACAGCTACCCGAATGACTTATGGCGCTCCTCTTATTATTTGATAGTTTCTGACGCCGAATTTAATTATGCAGTCCGCCCAGAGCTCAGCTCGGCGATTCATCGAGCGGCTCCTTGGATTCGTCGGATGTGAACAGTGCTTCACTTCCGACGGCCTCCTCCCCCCTCCCTACGGATGAAGCCGAGGTGGAGTCCCGAAAGGGACTAAACCAAAAGGAGGTGGTCCTGGAGGCGCCTCAAGGCGACCTCCCGGACTCCAGGCCCAAAGGGGGTAAAGCCCCAGAGGGATCTAAGTCCGGCCCCGGGCCGGACACTGCTCCGGAATTATCAATGGTTCCAGAGTCCAATAGGCGGCGCCTTAAGAAGGGCAAGCCTACAACGTCGGTGACCCCCGCCCATCCGGAGGCGCCGGACAATTTGCTGGAGGTGCTTAACGACGCCTCCATCGACGAAGAACACCGCACTGTTATGAGTGCGGTGATTCAGAAGGTTCAGTCCGCCAAGAGCGGGCTGACAGAAGCCTGTACAAGCATGTTAACAGGCTTTGAGGTATGTGTTAAAAACATATAAAAAATATTACCGCATAGACAGTAGCCCCTGATGCTCAGTTCAGCGTTTGGAAAGAAAAGCCGAGCTGAGGATCTAAAAAGATATACGCAGGAGTCTAATAAAAAATATGTTAATATGGGATTGCAGGCTGCACTGCTGACCTGTGCCGCACAGACTGCGGAGGTCAATGCCTTGAAGGAGAACCTCGAGCGGTCTGAGAACGAGCTCGGCCGTGCCAAGAAGCAGCTCGAGGACAAGGAGGGTATGTAATACCGCATGTAAATGTATATAGAAATACTTGGTTGCATATAATGACAGGACCAATGTAAATGTTGCAGGGGCCACAACTGAGGTGGCGACCCTGAAGGAGGTGGTCTCCAAGGCCAAAAACAGTGCGGCCTTGGAGCGCACCGAGCGAGAGAAGCAGGAGGCGCGGGTGGCGGAGGTGCGGCAAGAGCTCCAGGCTCTCGTGGAAAAACACGAGGGTTTGGAGCATGACTCGAAGACTCGAGAGTCTGAGCTCGCCTTGGCTCTTGAGAGTGCCAAGACCGCTAAGGCCGAAGCCCAGAAGGCCCTCCAGGAGATCGATGCGATGAAGAAGATAGCGGTGGGTAAGGCATTCTTTATGCAAAGCAAGAATATAAAAGTTAATTATCTGCTACTTACCCGAATCTAGAGCTCTCCAGGAGCGTTCGCCGATCTGCCCCGTAGTGTGTCTGATGCCGCCGCATACTACCGAGCCGAAGAGGGGAGCTCGACGGAAAAGGTGTTCTGGTCTCAGTATGCTGAGGCCGAGCATCCGGTGCCCCTGAGCGACCAGCTGAAGCAGTTGGTCGAGCTCCACAAGGTGGCCGAACAGGCCATGAAGGGCCTCATAGCTCGGCTGTGGCCTGGAGAAGCCATGCCTGGGAGCTACTTCGGTCTGGTGCGGCGGCTGGTGGATGCGTGTCCGTGGATTGAGGTCGTCAAGCGCTCCGTTTGTATCGAAGGTGCCCGTCGGGCCCTTGCACGTGCTAAAGTGCACTGGGGCAAGCTGGACGCTGAGAAGCTTTTGACGGACGCGCCACTGCCGGGCAAGGAGTATCGCACGCCCGAGATGTATTATAAGGGCGTCCTGAAGGGTGCTCGCCGTATAGCGGACGAATGCTCCAAAGATGTAATTTTTGAGTAGACTCACATCTGTTATCCTGTACGCTGAAAACTTTGTTCATATGCGTTAAGCAACGCATGTTAATTTAAAATATTACCTTCTGTGCGGCCGTTTATCAAATCTGAGAGATGCAAGTCGTCGGCTTCGACCCCCATGCCACGAGTAATGGGGTGTTCGGGATAAACCTGAGCGCTCTTGTTCCCATTCTTGGGTCCATCTAGGGAGGCGCTCAGCACAACGAACCAGGCCGTCGGACTTATAATGCTTTATCACTCTCACTTGGCCATAGAATTCTATAGTTTTAAATTTCGGCGAAGCCCCTAGTATTCGGAAGACCGAGTTCGGGGCGCTATCCACGCCTAGGCCGGATAAGTCCGGTTCCTCGCTCTAAGCGGCATAAGTCTTTAAGGACTAGAAAAAGCTCGCGAACAGCGACCGGTCTCTCACACTATCATGACGGTCAGTTTTAGCTTTCTCTACTGAGGTGTTAACCCAGCTCAACTGGGGCACAATCGCAGTAGTTCTCCCAGCGCTACCTTAGCCAACATTGCGGAACGTAAGGTACCAAAACATGGGAGCCGGGCAAACCCAACTATTGACCAAAGACATGATTCAGAGCCGATGCATGTAGTGCTATAAGTTCAGGGTGCCGCACTCATGAGAGTGTTCGGTCTTCTCACACCATGTTATGGCGTGCTTAAGCCCCTGGTGTATTGGTCGTACCAAAGTGTACGGTTGCAGAATGTCATGACTGAACATATTTGTATAAAAAATAAATGAGTACAATAATAGATAAGAGCTATGTATTGTTTATTAAAAAAGGGCTGCTACGAAAGCAGAACGATACAAGTAGTGCGATAAGCAAGAGATGGGATTATTTGACATGTCCCCCTCCAGGGGCAAGTTGCGGGATTTTAAGTAAAACAGGTATTAAGCTCATTATAGAGACCACCTGGACATTTGACGCGGCTTGTTTTTTCCCTGGCCGTTGCATCGAATGTTCTACGAGTGTGTTGCCGGACAGGCCTTTCGAATAGTTGGGTCCTGAAAGTGTATATAAAGGAAACGGCGGAATAGGAAGCCCCTTAGTGCGGTTGAGCCGCATTCTGCGCGTGCCGTAGTTGTGCCCGTCCCCTTATGCCCACGGTATCTCTAAGGCGTAATTATGTACGCGTGGTACCGATATCACCATCTGGCGAGGGCTGGGGTTGGGGCCGCACTACTATGCTTGCTCGGGACGTGCCAGCCGGATTTGTTGTAGGTTACTTCGGGCTCGTTTGACGTTGTCCGAACGTTTGACGCCTGGGTTGGAGAATTGCCTTGAGAGGCTACTCTGTACTTCCGCCGCTAGGGCCGCCGTGTGCTCCTCCGTTCGGAGAGAGCGTTTGGTGTTTCCATTTACCGTGATGACTCCGCGAGGTCCTGGCATCTTGAGCTTGAGATATGCGTAGTGCGGCACCGCATTGAATTTTGCAAATGCGGTTCGTCCGAGCAGGGCGTGATAGCCACTGCGGAATGGGACTATGTCAAAGATTAACTCTTCGCTTCGGAAATTATCCGGGGATCCGAAGACCACTTCGAGTGTAACCGAGCCTATACAGCTGGCTTCTACACCTGGTATGACGCCTTTAAAGGTTGTCTTTGTGGGTTTAATCCTTGAGGGATCTATACCCATTTTTCGCACTGTATCCTGATAAAGCAGGTTCAGGCTGCTGCCGCCGTCCATCAGGACTCTGGTGAGGTGAAATCCGTCAATGATCGGGTCTAGGACCAATGCGGCGAATCCGCCGTGACGGATGCTGGTGGGGTGGTCCCTTCGATCGAAGGTGATCGGGCAGGAGGACCATGGGTTGAACTTTGGGGCGACTGGCTCCAACGCATAGACGTCCTTGAGAGCACGCTTCCGCTCCCTTTTGGGGATGTGGGTTGCGTATATCATGTTCACCGTCCGCACTTGCGGGGGGAATCCCTTCTGTCCTCTGTTGTTCGGCGGACGGGGCTCCTCCTCGTCATCGCTACGCAGCCCCTTGTCTCTGGTTTCGGCGCTTAACTTGCCTGCCTGCTTGAACACCCAACAATCCCTGTTGGTGTGGTTGGCTGGTTGTTCGGGGGTGCCGTGTATCTGGCACGAGCGGTCAAGTATCCGATCTAAGTTGGATGGGCCCGGAGGGTTTCTTTTGAATGGCTTCTTCCGCTGACCGGGTTTAGAGCCTCTGAATCCAGCGTTGACTGCCTATCCTCAGTATTGTCGCCGTTAATGCGGCGCTTGTGCTTGTTGCGACGTGACCTGCCATTGTTGTCCTTGGTATCCGAATTGCCAGGGCTCTTGGTTATGTTATTGCTGCGAGCTAGCCAGCTGTCTTCTCCCGCACAAAAGCGGGTCATGAGTGTCGTGAGGGCTGCCATAGATTTCGGCTTTTCCTGTCCTAGGTGCCGGGCAAGCCATTCGTCTTGGATGTTGTGCCTGAAGGCAGCAAGGGCCTCGGCATCCGGACAGTCGACTATTTGATTTTTCTTAGTTAGGAACCGTGTCCAGAATTGCCTGGCCGATTCCTCTGGCTGCTGGATTATGTGGCTTAGGTCATTGGCGTCTGGTGGTCGCACATAAGTGCCCTGGAAGTTGTCAAGGAATGCGGATTCCAGGTCCTCCCAGCAACTAATTGACTCTACTGACAGGCTGTTAAGCCAATGTCGAGCTGGTCCTTTAAGCTTGAGCGGGAGGTATCTGATGGCATGTAGATCATCACCACGGACCATGTGGACATGAAGGAGATAATCCTCGATCCATACTGCAGGATCTGTTGTGCCATCGTATGATTCGATGTTCACGGGTTTAAAGCCCTCAGGGATTTGATGATCCATTACTTCGTCTGTGAAGCATAGTGGGTGTGCGGCGCCCCTGTATTGGGCTATATCACGACATAGCACAAATGAGCTTGGTCTGTTGTATTCGGCCTGATCGAACTTATCATGTCCGGCGTGACGGCTATCGTCACGTGAAGCGGGGCGCCCATGCGATCCGTAGATCGATTTTGTTTGCCTTGCCTTATTCTCCAATATGTCTCGCAGGTCTATTGTGTCTCCCCGTACTCTGGTATGTCTTGAGCGGTGCCGGGGTGCGGCTTGGGTCGAGGGCCTGAAGGCCTCTCTGTCGCGGCCACGGGGTGGCCGATCGGGCGCATCGTACGCTGGTGATGTAGGTTTAGTTGCTTCCTCCTCAAGTTGGGGTAGCAGCCTGCGCTTTGGGTAGCTCTTGAAGGGGCGCTCGAGTTTATACTCTTCGGCCGCCAGGTCTTCGGTCCATCTGTCGGCTAGCAAGTCTTGGTCAGCTCTAAGCTGCTGCTGTTTTTCTTGAGGCTGCTTACCCTAGCCATAAGCCTGCGTTTGAAATGCTCTTGTTCGACGGGATCCTCTGGCACGACGAATTCGTTGTCGTCGAGGCTTGCCTCGTCTTCGGAGGGAGGCATATAGTTGTCGTCCTCAACCTCTCTGTCGGCCGCCCTCTCATGAGGGCTGGCTCCTTCGTCCTCTTGCACTGAATCCTGCTGGAGGGGGTTATCTTCGGCACTGTCCGGCGTGTTGTTATCTCCGGTGCCAGAATCGCCGTTTTTGCTTTGGCGGGACTTAGAGTGGCGCCGCTGACGTCGACGCTTGGGTTGCTTCTTGGAGGGGTCATTCTCCGTTTTTTCCTCGCCATCCCCTGCTTTGGGGGTGTCCACCATGTATATGTCATATGACGAGGTGGCTTTCCAGTTCCCTATAGGTGCTGGTTCTTGGTCGTCTCCTTCATCGGCGTCCATACCGTCGATGTCTTCGGAGTCAAAGTCGAGCATGTCGGTTAAATCGTCGATAGTGGCTACGAAGTGGGTGGTGGGTGGGCCTCAAATTTCTTCGTCGTCCGTATCCCAACCATGCCGACCGTAGTTCGGCCGGGGCTCTCCTGACAAAGAGAGAGACTTTAGTGAATTCAGGATATCGCCAAAGGGCGAGTGCTGAAAGACGTCCGTGGCGTTGAACTCCATGATCGGAGCCCAACCGGGTTCGATCGGAAGAGGTGCGGGATATGCGGAGTCCGGAACGGAGTCCGACACCTTGGAGTCACGGGCCCTGCAAAGGACTAGGCTGGTATTCGGCTCTATCGCTGTAGAGATTGCGGCTCCCGGGGTGGCGTCCAATCGTCCATCCCCGACTAGTGCAGTCGGCTCCGAGCTAATGGTCGGAGCGGGCACCCGAGCAATGCTTTGGGCGTTGTCCGGCGGCAGAGCTAGATCATGCCCATCATGACAGTGCGGTGTGCTCGGCCGTGGCTCGAATCCGTCGAAGATCAAGTCCCCGCGGATGTCGGCCGTGTAGTTTAAACTTTCGAACCTGACCTGATGGCCAGGGGCATAGCTTTCGATCTGCTCCAGATGGCCAAGCGAGTTGGCCCGCAGTGCGAAGCCGCCGAATATGAAGATCTATCCGGGGAGGAAAGTCTCACCCTGGACCGCGTCGTGGTTGATGATCGAAGAAGCCATCGGACCTAAGGGCGACGACACAAAGGAACTCTCAATGAAAGCACCAATGTCGGTGTCAAAACCGACGGATCTCGGGTAGGGGGTCCCGAACTGTGCGTCTAGGTGGATGGTAATAGGAGACAAGGGACACGATGTTTTTACCTAGGTTCGGGCCCTCTCGATGGAGGTAAAACCCTACTCCTGCTTGATTAATATTGATGATATGGGTAGTACAAGAGTAGATCTACCACGAGATCAGAGAGGCTAAACCCTAAAAGCTAGCCTATGGTATGATTGTTGTTCGTCCTACGGACTAAAACTCTCTGGTTTATATAGACACCAGAGAGGGCTAGGGTTACACAGAGTCAGTTACAATGGGAGGAGATCTTCATATCGTATCGCCAAGCTTGCCTTCCACGCCAAGGAAAGTACCATCCGGACACGGGACGGAGTCTTCAATCTTGTATCTTCATAGTCCGGGAGTCCGGCCAAAGGTCATAGTCCGGCCATCCGGACACCCCCTAATCCAGGACTCCCTCAGTCACCACTCAAGCAAAACAAGTACTTAAGGCTCAGAATGAATTGCTAGATGAACTAAATAGTAAACATGACTTTGTTGTTAGAGTGGCTACTAGAACTGGTAAAATGACTGAAGAACCTTTGTATCCTGAAGGCCATCCTAAGAGAATTGCACAAGATTCTCAGAGAAATAATTTAGATGCTCCTAGTCCTTCTAAAAAGAAGAAAAAGAAAAATGACAGGACTTTGCATGCTTCTAGTGAACCTATTGTAGAAACACCTGAGAATCCTAATGATATTTCTATCTCTGATGCTGAAACACAATCTGGAGATGAACATGAACCTAATGATAATGCTAATAATGATGTTCAGGTAGATGCTCAACCTAGCAATAACAACGATATAGAAATTGAACCCTCTATTGATCTTGATAACCCACAATCAAGGAATCAACATTATGATAAGAGAGTCTTTGTTTCGAGGAAGCATGGTAGGGAAAGAGAACCATGGGTTCAGAAACCCATGCCTTTTCCTCCTAAACCATCCAAGAAAAAGGATGATGAGGACTTTGAGCGCTTTGCTGAAATGATTAGACCCATCTTCTTACGTATGCGCTTAACCGATATGCTTAAGACGAACCCTTATGCTAAATACATGAAAGATATCATTAGAAATAAAAGAAAAATACCGGAAGCCGAAATCTCCACCATGCTTGCCAACTATACCTTTAAGGGTGGAACACCTAAGAAACTTGGTGATCCCGGAGTACCCACTATACCATGCTCCATGAAAAGAAATTATGTTAAAACTGCTTTATGTGATCTAGGAGCCGGTGTCAGTGTTATGCCTCTTTCCTTATACCGTAGACTTGAATTAAATAAGTTGACACCTACTGAGATATCTTTGAAAATGGCCGATAATTCAACTGCTATACCTGTCGGCATTTGTGAGGACGTGCCTGTTATTGTTGCGAATGTTACTATCTTAACAGACTTTGTCATTCTTGATATTCCCGATGATGACAGTATGTCGATTATCCTTGGTAGGCCCTTTTTCAATACTACAGGTGCTGTTATTGATTGCAACAAAGGCAATGCCACCTTTCATGTTAATGGTAATGATCATATGGTACACTTTCCGTGGAAACAACCTCAAGTTCACAGTATAAATTCTATTGGGAAAATTCCATCAATAATTATTGGATGTTTTGAATTCCCTCTTCCTACTGCAAAGAAAAAGTATGATATTCTTATTATTGGAGATGTTCATATCCCCATTGAGGTAACCTAGTGTCACTTCAAAATTTCTCCGGTTTCATGTGATTCGGAATGAGTTTGTTAACAAGACTTGATCAACCTTGTTAGTGGATTCCTTTTGATGAGCATGAGATGGATGAAGTTAGAGGGCACAACTCGCTGTTCCCTTCTTTTACTTTTTGGTACTTACAATAAATAAAGTAGAAATAGTATATTTTGTCTGTTTTCGGAATTATCTATGCAAGGAAAAATATCCCAAAAATAAAAGTTCTCAAAATTCCATGCCAATTTAATATGATTTTTTCTGGAATATTTGAGAATATCTAGCACTGAGAACACAGCAGGGGAGCAAGCACCTGGCCACGAGGGCCCAGGGCGCGCCCACCCCTACAGGGCGCGCCCCCTGCCTTGTGGGCCCATGGTGTCTTCCCTTCACTTATTCCTGCACCCACACACTTCTTCTTCCTCCCAAAAAAATCACTATCCAGCTCAAGCACGAGTTCTAGCTCGTTTTGCTGCCATTTTCAATCTCCTTGCTCAAAGCTCCATTCACAAAACTGTTTTGGGGGATTGTTCTTTGGTATGTGACTCCTCCAATGATCCAATTAGTTTTTGTTCTAGTGCTTTATTCATTGCAATTTCTTGCTACTTAGATGACCCTATTCTTGAGCTTGCATGTTAAATTTATGAGGTCCCAAGTAATTCTAATGCATGATAGAGGCTCTAGGCACTTGTGGGAGTAGTTGCTATCAATTATATTGAGTTTGGTTCATTTTTATTTTGAGTCACTAAAAATTTCAGAAATTTTGCAGAGGAAGAAATATGTCCAGGAAAATGTATCAAGGTGGTTCTTCAAGAAAGAAAGGACCTAGGCTTGCAATGCGTGAGCAAGATGATGAACCACCAAGGGTAGCTGACGTGCGGCCTTCTGAATGGCCGTCAGAGCAGTTTATGGTCGAAGCGGGCATCAAGGATGAATTTGATGCATATGTGCGTAATGCTGACCTTGAGGAATTCATGCAAGATAAGTGCCCTCAATACCAATATTTAACTGATTCATTTGTGAGAAGGTTTAAATTTACATCTCCGTGCAACTCTCAAAGTGTCATGTTTGATACTTATGATAAATCATATACCATGGACCTAGAAGATTTTACTACTGCTTGTAAACTCCCGCAGTGGGGAAGTGTTAATGAATCTCGTAAATCTGAATATAAAGACTTTCTTGCTAGTATTACCATGGGAGAATCTTGAGAAATAGCACAAGCTACCATAGGGAGCATTCATTTTCCTGCTATACATTATTTTGCTCTCTTCATTGGTAGATGCATTAACGGTAAAGATGAAGCATGTCACATGTGTGTTCCTGATCTTTGTGTTCTCAAGAGTGCTGTATTAGGTGATAAACAATACAACTTGGGGGCAATTGTTGCACGTAGGTTGCATCATAATGGTTTAGCTGGAGACTTGTTTGGAGGAATTTATGCGACCTGTGTGGCTAATTATCTTGATATACCTATACATGAAAATGATAAGGAGTTTCTTCCCGCTAATTTAGATTATAATTCCATGGTTAGTCATCATTTTCTTGGGAGGAATGAACAATTCCTCCAGTATCGACTAATCTTTGAAAAACGTCGCGCTGTTCATATTACTCTGCCTGCTCCTGCCCTTTTTGATTATCATGCAAAAAGAAGATATGTCATCACCAGGGAGGAGGCAAACGAGTACGAGAGGAGGACGGAGGCAGCTCGCCGCCATGCTGCTGCGCAGGAGGCAATGGCTGCTGCATCTCAGTATGACCCTAGTTACAACTTCGGATATTAGCCAGGCTACATATGGCCATAGACCAACTTAGGACAAAAGCCTAAGCATGGGGGAGTACGTATTCCTCATCGACTTTACATTCATTTTCACACACTCATTCTAGTATCGGTGCTCATACTCTTTCATTGTACTATCCATGCTAGTTTAATTTCTTTTTCTAGCTTTCTTCTTGTGTGTTCGATAAACCTTAAGAAAAACCAAAAATATTAGTTAGTTTAATTTTTCTATGCTGTAGTAGTAATAATTAAAAGAAAAGGTCAAAAAGATTTCTCATTCTTATTTTGCTTGTTGGGGGCTTTCCCGTGTAAATAGTTTTATTTCTTTTCTTTTCCTTTGGGGGTCGAGAGGAGAAGACTATAATGAAAATGTCTAAGTGGCTCTCATATGCATAATTGCTTTACTTTAACCAAGAGCCCATATTACTTTATCTTCTCTCTTGAAATGAATGCTTGTAGATTCCAGCTTAGGCCAATGCACATGCACTATTATTATTATCCACACCCTTCGGTCGTGCAAGTACGGCAATAATGACGATATATGATGAAATGATTGGGATAAGAGGAGGTGGTATGAACTCGACCTCTCTTGTTTTTGTAAATATGATTAGCTATTCGCTCCTGATTTAGCCTATTATGAATAAACATGTTTGCAATGACAATTAGAGATTATAGTTGCTTATGCCATGCTTAATTAGCTATGAGCTTATAATGGTTTATCTTGCGTGCCAACATGCTATTAAAATGGTTGTGATGTGGTATGATAGGGTGGTATCCTCCTTTGAATGAATTGAGTGACTCGACTTGGCACATGTTCGCGCATGTATTTGAAACAAAATCAACATAGGCTTCATGATATTTATGTTCATGGTGGATTATATCCTACTCATTCTTGCACTGAGTGTCTATTAATTTTAATGCATGTTCATGACTGTTGTCGCTCTCTCAGTTGGTCACTTCCCAGTCTTTTTCTAGCCTTCACTTGTACTAAGCGGGAATAATGCTTGTGCATCCAAACTCCATAAACCCCAAAGTTATTTACCCGCCATTCCAAGTAAATTTGTATGTGCCAAACTACAAGCCTTCAAATGAAATTCTGTTTTGTATGCTCGAACAGCTCATGTATCAACTAGGGCTGTTTGTATCTTCCATCCTAGGCAGGTTATTATCAAGAGGAGTGGACTCCTCTCCTCATTCACAAGAAAATGGATGGTCACCGGGATGCCCAGTCCCATGCTCAAATCAAATCAAAATAATTAAGCAAAACTCCCCCAAGATTGTTGTTAGTTGGAGGCACCCGTTGTTTCGAACAAGCCATGGATTGATGCTTGTTGGTGGAGGGAGAGTATAAAACTTTACCATTCAGTTTGGGAATCGCCTATAATGTGTGTAGCATGGAAAATATCGAGATTTCATAGTTATTATGTTGACAGTAAAAGTATACCGCTCAAAATGCTATTATCTCTGTTTTCAAAATCGAGCTCTGGCACCTCTACAAATCCCTTCTTCCCTCAGTGAAGGGCCTATATATTACTTTTATGTTGAGTCATCACCCTCTTATTAAAAAGCACCCACTGGAGAGCACCGCTGTCATTTGCATGCATTACTATTAGTTTATATTGGGTATGACTATGACTGGATCTCTTTTACCATGAATTACAATGTTTAGTCAGTCCTTGATCTTTAAAGGTGCTCTGCATTTATGTTTTGCGGTCTTAGAAAGGGCTAGCGAGATACCATCTTGTTATATCATATTATGATTGTTTTGAGAAAGTTTTGTCATCCAAGTTTTATTATTATTGCTCGCTAGTTGATTATGCCATTGATATGAGTAAACATGAGACCTAAGTGTTATTGTGAATGTGGTTAGTCATAATCTTTGCTGAAAACTTGAATGCCGGCTTTACATATTTACAACAACAAGAGCAAACGGAGTTTGTAAAAGTTTTTCTTTATCACTTTCAGTTTATCAACTAAATTGCTTGAGGACAAGCAAAGGTTTAAGATAGGGGGAGTTGATACGTCTCCGTCGTATCTACTTTTCCAAACACGTTTGCCCTTGTTTTGGACTCTAACTTGCATGATTTGAATGGAACTAACCCGGACTGACGCTGTTTTCAGCAGAACTGCCATGGTGTTATTTTTGTGCAGAAATAAAAGTTCTCAGGATGACCTGTAAATCCACGGAGCAACTTTTCAAAATTAATAAAAAATACTAGCATAAGAATTAGCGTCAGGGGGCTCACACCCTGGTCATGAGGGTGGGAGGCGTGCCCCCTCCCCTAGGGCGCGCCCCTGCCTCGTGGGCCTCCTTGACGTCCACCAACCTCAACTCCAACTCCATATATTTGCTTTCGCAGAGAAAAATATAAGAGAGAAAGAATCATCGCGTTTTACGATACAGAGCCGTCGCCAAGCCCTAAACTCTCCCGGGAGGGCTGATTTGGAGTCCGTTCGGGGCTCCGGAGAGGGGTATCCATCGCCGTCGTCATCATCGACCATCCTCCATCACCAATTTCATGATGCTCACCGCCGTGCGTGAGTAATTCCATCGTAGGCTTTCTGGACGGTGATGGGTTGGATGAGATTTACCATATAATCAAGTTAGTTTTGTTAGGGTTTGATCCCTAGTATCCACTATGTTCTGAGATTGATGTTGCTATGACTTTGCTATGCTTAATGCTTGTCACTAGAGCCTGAGTTCCATGATTTCATATCTGACCCTATTATGTTTTCATGAATATATGTGAGTTCTTGATCCTATCTTGCAAGTATATAGTCACCTATTATGTGTTATGATCCGTTAACCCCGAAGTGACAATAATCAGGATACTTACTGGTGATGACCGTAGTTTGAGGAGTTCACATATTCACTAAGTGCTAATGCTTTGGTCCGGTACTCTATTGAAAGGAGGCCTTAATATCCCTTAGTCTCCATTAGGACCCCGCTGCCACGGGAGGGTAGGACAAAAGATGTTAGGCAAGTTCTTTTCCATAAGCACGTATGACTATATTCGGAATACATGCCTACATTACATTGATGAACTGGAGCTAGTTCTGTGTCACCCTATGTTATAACTATTACACGAGCAATCGCATCAGACATAATTATCCATCACCTATCCAATGCCACGAGCTTTTCACATATTGTGCTTTGCTTAGTTACTTTGCCACTGCCACTGTTACAATTACTACAAAACTGCTACAGTTAGTTTTGCTACTGTTACCGTTACTTCCATACTACTTTGCTACTAAATACTTTGCCGCAGATACTAAGTTATCCAGTTGTGGTTGAATTGACAACTCAACTGCTAATACTTGAGAATATTCTTTGGCTCCCCTTCTGTCGAATCAATAAATTTGGGTTGAATAATCTACCCTCGAAAACTGTTGCGATCCCCTATAGTTGTGGGTTATCAGTCACTCCGTATTTTGGAGAGGTATCTCTGGGCCCTCTTGGTAATACTCATCACTATAAGCCTTGCAAGTATTGTGACTAATTAGTTAGTTACAGGATGAAGTATTACGGAATGAGTAAAGAGACTTGCCGGTAACGAGATTGAACTAGGTAAAATGATACTGACGATCGAATCTCGGGCAAGTAACATACTGATGACAAAGGGAACAACATATGTTGTTATGCGGTTTGACCGATAAAGATCTTCATAGAATATGTAGGAACCAACATGAGCATCCAGGTTCTGCTATTGGTTATTGACCGGAGATGTGTCTCTATCATGTCTACATAGTTCTCGAACCCGTAGGGTCCGCACGCTTAACGTTCGATGATGATTGGTATTATGAGTTTATGTGATGTACCGAAGGTTTTTCGGAGTCCCAGATGAGATCACAGACATGACAAGGAGTCTCAAAATGGTCGATACATAATGATTGATATATTGCACCATGTTTTTCGAACACCGAAAGTGTTCCATATGGTTTCGGATAAAATCGGAGTGCCGGAGGGTTACCAGAACCCCCTGGGAAGTAATGGGCCTTAGTGGGCCTATAGGGGAGAGAGAGGGCCGCACCAGGAGGTGCCCCCCAAGGGGATTTCTAATAGGACAAGGGGAGGGGGGCGCGGCCCCTCTTTCCCTCTTTCCCTCTCCCTGTCCTTCATTCTCCTCCTAGTTGGACTAGGAAAGGGGGAACCTACTCCTACTTGGAGTAGGATTCCCCTCCCTTGGGCGCGCCCCTTGTGGCCGGCCGGCCCCACCTCTCCTCCTTTATATACGGGGGAGGGGGCACCCCATAGACACACAAGTTGATCTTAAGCCGTGTGCGGTGCCCCCCTCAGTTTTCCACCTCGGTTATATCATCGTAGTGCTTAGGCAAAGCCCTGCACCGTAACTTCATCATGATCGTCACCACGCCGTCGTGCTGACGGAACTCTTCCTCGGCCTCAGGTGGATCTAGAGTTCGAGGGACGTCACCGAGCTGAACATGCGCAGATCGTGGAGGTGTCGTGTGTTCGGTACTTTATCGGTTGGATCACGAAGACGTTCGATTACATCAACCGCGTTACTTAACGCTCCCGCTTTCGGTCTACGAGGGTATGTGGACACACTCTCCCCTCTCGTTGCTATGCATTACCTAGATAGATCTTGCGTGATCGTAGGAGTTTTTTTTGAAATTACCGCCTTCCCCAACAATGGTATCAGAGCCAGGTCTATGCGTATATGTTATATGCACGATTAGACCACAAAGAGTTTTGGGCGATAATAGTCATACTGCTTACCACCAACGTCTTACTTTGATTCGGCTGTATTGTTGGATGAAGCAGTCCGGACCGACATTACATGACCACGTTCATGAGACTAGTTCTACCGACGTGCTTATGCACATAGGTGGCTAGCGGGTGTCTATTTCTCCAACTTTAGTTGAATTGAGTTTGACTTTCGCCGGTCCTTGTTGAAGGTTAAAACAACACACTTGACGAAAAATCGTTGTGGTTTGATGCGTAGGTAAGAACGGTTCTTGCTAGAAGCCCGTAGCAGCCACAAAAAACTTGCAACAACAAAGTAGAGGACGTCTAACTTGTTTTTGCAAGGCTTGCTGTGATGTGATATGGTCAAGGCATGATGTGATATGAATTGTTGTATGAGATGATCATGTTTTGTAACAAAGTTCTCGGCAACTAGCAGGAGCCATATGGTTGTCGTTTTATTGTATGTAATGCAATCTCCATCTAATTGTTTTAATTTATCACTAAGCGGTACCGACAGTCGTAGTAATAATAGTTGGCGAGACGACAATGATGCTAGAATGGAGATCAAGGTGTCGCACCGGTGACGATGGAGATCATGACGATGCTTCGGTGATGGAGATCATGAGCACAATATGATGATGGTCATATCATGTCACATATTTTGATTGCATGTGATGTTTATCTTTTATGCATCTTATTTTGCTTAGTACGGTGGTAGCATAAGATGATCCCTTACTAAATTTCAAGGTATAAGTGTTCTCCCTGAGTATGCACCGTTGCTAAAGTTCGTCGTGCCGAGGCACCACGTGATGATCCGGTGTGATAAGCTCTACGTTCGCATACAATGGGTGCAAGCCAGTTTTGCACACGCAGAATACTTGAGTTAAACTTGATGAGCCTAGCATATGCAGATATGGCCTCGGAACACTGAGACCGAAAGGTCGAACATGAATCATTTAGTAGATATGATCAACATAGTGATGTTCACTATTGAAAACTACTCCATCTCACGTGATGATCGGACATGGTTTAGTTGATTTGGATCATGTGATCATTTAGATGACTAGAGGGATGTCTATCTAAGTGGGAGTTCTTAAGTAATATGATTAATTGAACTTTAATTTATCATGAACTTAGTCTTGATAGTTATTTTGCATGTCTATGTCATTGTAGATCAATGGCCCGTGCTACCGTTCCTTTGAATTTAATTGCGTTCTAGAGAAAGCTAAGTTGAAAGATGATGGCAGCAACTGCACGGACTGGGTTCGTAACTTGAGGATTATCCTCATTGCTACATAGAAGAATTACATCCTGGAAGCGCCATTAGGTGTACCACCCGCACCAGCAACTGCAAACATTGTGAATGCCTGGCAGACGCGTGTTGATGACTACTCGATAGTTCAGTGTGCCATGCTTTACAGCTTAGAATCGGGACTTCAAAGACGTTTTGAACGTCATGGAGCATATGAGATGTTCGAAGAGTTGAAGTTAATATTTCAAGCAAATGCCCGAGTTGTGAGATATGAAGTCTCCAAAAAATCCCACAGCTGCAAAATGGAGGAGAATAGTTCTGTCAGTGAAAACGTACTCAGAATGTCTGGGTACCATAACCACTTGACTCAGCTGGGAGTTAATCTTCCTGATGATAGTGTCATTGATAGAGTTCTTCAATCACTGCCACCAGGCTATAAAGGCTTCATGATGAACTATAATATGCAAGGGATGAACAAGACTATTCCCGAGCTCTTCACGATGCTAAAGGCTGCGGAGGTAGAAATCAAGAAGGAGCATCAAGTGCTAATGGTCAACAAGACCACTAGTTTCAAGAAAAAGGGCAAAGGGAAGAAGGGGAACTTCAAGAAGAACAACAAAAGGTTGCTGCTCAAGAGAAGAAACCCAAGTCTGGACCTAAGCCTAAAACTGAGTGCTTCTACTGCGAAGGGACTGGTCACTGGAAGCGGAACTGCCCCAAGTATTTGGCGGATACGAAGGATCGCAAAGTGAAAGGTATATTTGATATACATGTTATTGATGTGTACCTTACAAATGCTCATAGTAGCGCCTGTGTATTTGATACGAGTTCTGTTGCTCATATTTGCAACTTGAAACACGGGCTACGGATTAAATGAAGATTGGCTAATGACGAGGTGATGATGCGCGTGGGAAATGGTTCCAAGGTTGATGTGATCGCCGTCGGCACCCTACCTCTACATCTACCATCGGGATTAGTTTTAGACCTGAATAATTGTTATTTGGTGCCAGCGTTAAGCATGAACATTATATCTGGATCTTGTTTGATTTGAGACGGTTATTCATTTAAATCAGAGAATAATGGTTGTTCTATTTATATGAGTAATATCTTTTATGGTCATGCACCCTTGATGAGAGGTATATTTTTGTTGAATCTTGATAGTGATGATACACATATTCATAATATTGAAGCCAAAAGATGCAAAGTTGATAATGATAGTGCAACTTATTTGTGGTACTGCCGTTTGGGTCATATCGATGTAAAGCGCATGAAGAAACGCCATGCCGATGGACTTTTAGAATCACTTGATTATGAATCACTTGGTGCTTGCGAACCGTGCCTTATGGGCAAGATGACTAAAACTCCATTCTCCAGAACAATGGAACGAGCTACCGACTTATTGGAAATAATACATACCGATGTGTGCGGTCCAATGAGTGTTGAGGCTCGTGGTGGGTATCATTATTTTCTTACCTTCATAGATGATTTAAGCAGATATGGTTATATTTACTTGACGAAACATAAGTCTGAAACAGTTGAAAAGTTCAAAGAATTTCAGAGTGAAGTGGAAAATCGTCATAACAAGAAAATAAAGTTTCTATGATCTGATCATGGAGGAGAATATTTGAGTTATGAGTTTGGTCTTCATTTGAAACAATATGGGATAGTTTCACAACTAACGCCACCTGGAACACCACAGTGAAATGGTGTGTCCGAACGTCGTAACCGTACTTTATTGGATATGGTGCGATCTGTGATGTCTCTTACTGATTTACCGCTATCGTTTTGGGGTTGTGCTTTAGAGACGGCTGCATTCACTTTAAATAGGGCACCATCAAAATCCGTTGAGACGACGCCTTATGAACTGTGGTTTGGCAAGAAACCAAAGTGGCCGTTTCTTAAAGTTTGGGGCTGCAATGCTTATGTGAAAAAGCTTTAACCTGATAAGATCGAACCCAAATCAGAGAAGTGCATCTTCATATGATACCCAAAGGAAACTATTGGGTACACCTTATATCACATATCCGAAGGCAAAATCTTTGTTGCTAAGAATGGATCCTTTCTAGAGAAGGAGTTTCTCTCGAAAGAAGTGAGTGGGAGGAAAGTAGAACTTGATGAGGTAATTGTACCTTCTCCCTTATTGGAAAGTAGTTCATCACAGAAATCAGTTCCTGTGGTTCCTACACCAATTAGTGAGGAAGTTAATGATGATGATCATGAAACTTCAGATCAAGTTAGTACAAACCTCGTAGGTCTTCCAGAGTAAGATCCACACCACAGTGGTACGGTAATCCTGTTCTGGAAGTCATGTTACTAGACCATGGTGAACCTACAAACTATGAGGAAGTGATGATGAGCCCAGATTCCACGAAATGGCTTGAGGCCATGAAATCTGAGATGGGACCCATGTATGAGAACAAAGTGTGGACTTTGGTGGACTTGCTCGATGATCGGCAAGCCATAGAAAATAAATGGATCTTCAAGAAGAAGACCGACGCAGACGGTAGTGTTACTGTCTATAAAGCTCGACTTGTTGTGAAAGGTTTTCGACAAGTTCATGGAGTTGACTACGATGAGACTTTCTCACCCGTAGCGATGCTTAAGTCTGTCCAAATCATGTTAGCAATTGCTCCATTTTATGATTATGAAATTTGGCAGATGGATGTCAAAACTGCATTCCTGAATGGATTTCTGGAAGAGTTGTATATGATGCAACCAGAAGGTTTTGTTGATCCAAAGGGTGCTAACAAAGTGTGCAAGCTCCAGCGATCCATTTATGGACTGGTGTAAGCCCCTCGGAGTTGGAATAAAGGTTTTGATAGTGTGATCAAAGCATATGGTTTTATACTGACTTTTGGAGAAGCCTATATTTACAAGAAAGTGAGTGGGAGCTCTGTAGCATTTCTGATATTATATGTGGATGACATATTGTTGATTGGAAATGATATAGAATTTCTGGATAGCATAAAAGGATATTTGAATAAGAATTTTTTCAATGAAAGACCTCAGTGAAGCTACTTACATATTGGGCATTAAGATCCAAAGGGATAGATCAAGACGCTTAATTGGACTTTCACAAAGCACATACCTTGATAAAGTTTTGAAGAAGTTCAAAATGGATCAGTCAAAGAAAGGGTTCTTGCCTATGTTACAAGGTGTGAAGTTGAGTCAGACTCAATGCCCGACCACTGCAGAAGATACAGAGAAAATGAAAGTCATTCCCTATGCTTCAGCCATAGGCTTTATCATGTATGCAATGTTGTGTACCAGACCTGCTATGTGCCTTGCTATAAGCATAGCAAGGAGGTACCAATGTAATTCCGGAGTGGAGCACTGGACATTGGTCAAGAACATCTTGAAATAGCTGAAAAAGACTAAGTATATGTTTCTCGTTTATGGAGGTGAAAAAGAGCTCATCGTAAATGGTTACGTCGATGCAAGATTTGACACTGATCCGGATGACCCTAAGTCGCAAACTGGATACATATTTTTATTGAATGGAGGAGCTATCAGTTGGTGCAGTTCCAAGCAGAGCGTCATGGTGCGATCTACGTGTGAAGCGGAGTATATTGCTGCTTCGAAAGCAGCAAATGAAGGAGTTTGCATGAAGGAGTTCATATCTGATCTAGGTGTCATACCTAGTGCATCGGGTCCAATGAAAATCTTTTGTAACAATACTGGTGCAACTGCTTTAGCAAAGGAATCCAGATTTCACAAAAGAACCAAGCACATCAAGAGATGTTTCAATTACATCCGTCATCAAGTGTCAGAAGGGGACATAGAGATTTGCAAGATACATACGGATCTGAATGTTGCAGACCCGTTGACTAAGCCTCTTCCATGAGCAAAACATGATCAACACCAAAGCTCCATGGGTGTTAGAACCATTACTATTTAATCTAGATTATTAACTCTAGTGCAAGTGGGAGACTGGAGGAAATATGCCCTAGAGGCAATAATAAAGTTATTATTTATTTCCTTATTTCATGATAAATGTTTATTATTCATGCTAGAATTGTATTAACCGGCAACTTAGTACATGTGTGAATACATAGACAAAACATATTGTCCCTAGTATGCCTCTACTTGACTAGCTCATTAACAAAGATGGTTATGTTTCCTAACCATAGACATGTGTTGTCATTTGATGAACGGGATCACATCATTAGCAAAATGATCTGATGGACATGACCCATCCGTTAGCTTAGCATTATGTTCGTTACAGTTTCATTGCTACTGCTTTCTTCATGACTTATACAAGTTCCTCAGACTATGAGATTATGCAACTCCCGAATATCGGAGGAACACTTTGTGTGATATCAAACGTCACACCGGAAATGGGTGATTATAAAGATGCTCTACAGGTGTCTCCAAAGGTGTTTGTTGGGTTGGTATAGATCGAGATTAGGATTTGTCACTCCATATTTCAGAGAGGTATATCTAGGCCCTCTCGACAATACTCATCACTATAAGCCTTGCAAGCATTGTGACTAATGAGTTAGTTACGAAATGAAGTATTACAGAACAAGTAAGAAGACTTGCCGGTAACGAGATTGAACTAGGTATGATGATACCGATGATCGAATCTCGGGCAAGTAACATAACGATGACAAAGGGAACAATGTATGTTGTTATGCAGTTTGACCGATAAAGATCTTCATAGAATATGTAGGAACCAATATAAGCATCCATGTTCCGCTATTGGTTATTGACGGGAGATGTGTCTCAGTCATGTCTACATAGTTCTCGAACCTGTAGGGTCCGCACGCTTAACGTTCGATGATAGTTGGTATTATGAGTTTATGTGATGTACCGAAGGTTGTTCGGAGTCCCGGATGAGATCACGCACATGACAAGGAGTCTCGAAATGGTAAGGATTGATATATTGGACCATGTTGTTCGGACATCGAAAGTGTTCCAGATGGTTTTGGATAAAACCGGAGTGCCGGAGGGTTACCGGAACCCCCCCGGGAAGTAGTGGGCCTTAGTGGGCATATAGGGCAGAGAGAGGGCCACACTAGGAGGTGGCACGCACCCCCCCAAGGGGAGTCCGAATAGGACAAGGGGAGGGGGCGCGACCCCTCTTTCCCTCTCCCTCTCCCTCTCTTTCATTCTCCTCCTAGCTAGACTAGGAAAGGGGGAACCTACTCCCTACTTGGAGTAGGATTCCCCCCCTTAGGCGCGCCCCATGTGGCCGGCTGATGACCCACAAGTATAGGGGATCTATCGTAGTCCTTTGGATAAGTAAGAGTGTCGAACCCAACAAGGAGCAGGAGGAAATGACAAGCAGTTTTCAGTAAGGTATTCTCTGCGAGCACTGAAATTATCGATAACAGATAGTTTTGTGCTAAGGTAATTCATAACGGGTAACAAGTAACAAAAGTAAACAAGGTGCAACAGGGTGGCCCAATCCTTTTTGTAAAGGACAAGCCTGGACAAACTCTTATATAAAGGAAAGTGCTCCCGAGGACACATGGGAATTATCGTCAAGCTAGTTTTCATCATGCTCATATGGTTCGCGTTTGGTACTATGATAATTTGATATGTGGGTGGACCGGTGCTTGGGTACTGCCCTTCCTTGGAAAAGCATCCCACTTATGATTAACCCCTCTCGCAAGCATCCACAACTACAAAAGAATAATTAAGGTAGACCTAACAATAGCATGAAACATATGGATCCAAATCAGCCCCTTACGAAGCAACACATAAAATAGGGTTTAAGCTTCTGTCACTCTAGCAACCCATCATCTACTTATTACTTCCCAATGCCTTCCTCTAGGCCCAAACAATGGTGGAATGTCATGTAGTCGACGTTCACATAACACCACTAGAGGAAAGACAACATACATCTCATCAAAATATCGAACGAATACCAAATTCACATAACTACTTATAACAAGACTTCTCCCATGTCCTCAGGAACAAATGTAACTACTCACAAATCATATTCATGTTCGTAATCAGAGGGGTATTAATATGCATAAAGGATCTGAACATATGATCTTCCACCAAATAAACCAACTAGCATCAACTACAAGGAGTAATAAAAACTACTAGTAATCCACATGTACCAATCTGAGCTTTTGAGACAAAGATCGGATACAAGATATGAACTAGGGTTTGAGAGGAGATGGTGCTAGTGAAGATGTTGGTGGAGATTGACCCCCTCCCGATGAGAGGATCGATAGTGATGACGATGGTGACGATTTCCCCCTCCCGGAGGGATGTTTCCCCGGCAGAACAGCTCCGCCGAAGCCCTAGATTGGTTCCGCCGAGGTTCCGCCTCGAGACGATGACGCTTCATCCCGAAAGCTTCCGTATGATTTTTTCCAGGGAAAAATGCACCTTATACCAGAAGATGGGCATCGGGGGGCTTCTAGGTGGCCCACGAGGCAGGGGGCGCGCCCAGGGGGTAGGGCGTGCCCCCACCCTCGTGGACAGTGAGTGCCCCTCCTCTGGTGCTTTCTTCGCCCAATATTTTTAATATATTCCAAAACTGACTTTCATGGAGTTTCAGGACTTTTGGAGTTGTGCAGAATAGGCCTCTCATATTTTGCTCCTTTTCCAGCCCAGAATCCAGCTGCTGGCATTCTCCCTCTTCATGTAAACCTTGCAAAATAAGAGAGAAAAGGCATAAGTATTGTGATATAATGTGTAGTAATAACCCATATTGCAATAAATATCGATATAAAAGCATGATGCAAAATGGACGTATCAACTCCCCCAAGCTTAGACCTCGCTTGTCCTCAAGCGGAAGCCGATATCGAAAAATATGTCCACATGTTTAGAGATAGAGGTGTCGATAAAATAAAATATGGA
>NC_041381.1:513600271-513633665 GCF_002162155.2 Triticum dicoccoides | reverse complement strand
ATGCTTAAAGTAACAATCTATTCACAATGTCAAGTATGAATCAGAAACTTCATTGAAAACTAGCAAACTATAATCTCAGTCATTGAAGCAATTGCAATTTATCTTAACATCTAAAAGAGTCAAATATAAGAGCTTTTCAGCAAGTCCACATACTCAACTATCATTTAGTCTTTCACAATTGCTAACACTCACGCGATACTTATGGGTATGAAGTTTTAATCGGACATAGAGAAAGATAGGGGGTTATAGTTTTGCCTCCCAACCTTTTACCTCAAGGGTAATATCACTAATAATGCTTTTATAAAAACCCACATCCAATTGGTATATATATATATCAGGGTCTTTCCAACACATGGTACTTGCCAAAGGGTAAAGTGTAAAAAGGAAAGGTGAAGATCACCATGACTCTTGTATAAGATAGAAGACAAAAATAAGAGAAAGGCCCTTTGCAGAGGGAAGCAGAGGTTGTCATGTGCTTTTATGGTTGGATGCACAAAATCTTAATGCAAAAGAACGTCACTTTATATTGACACTTGTGATAGGGACCTTTCTCATCCAGTCCGTCGCTTTTATTTCTTCCATATCACAAGCTCTTATAAAGCTTATATTCTCCACACTGATTGATCATACATATTTAGAGAGAAATTTTTATTGCTTGAAACAACGACAACTTACTTGAAGGATCTTACTCAATCCATAGGTAGGTGTGGTGGATTCTCATGGCAAAACTGGGTTTAAGGATGTTTGGAAGCACAAGTAGTATCTCTACTTGGTGCAAAGAGTTTGACTAGCATGATGGGGAAAGGCAAGATCAACATGTTGGATGATCCATGGCAATATAATTTATTTTGGGTATAAGAAAACATAACCCATTACGCTGTCTTCCTTGTCCAACATCAACTTTTTAGCATGTCATATTTTAATGAGTGCTCACAATCATAGAAGATGTCCAAGATAGTATATTTATATGTGAAAACCTCTTTTTCTTTATTACTTCCTATTGATTGCAGCGATGACCAAAACTATATTTATCAATTCTCAACAACTTTTATTCATCATATTCTTTATATGTGAAGTCATCACTCTCCATAAGATCAATATGATCTTTTTGTTTCTTTTTATTCTTTCTTTTTCTTTTATTCCCTCAAGATCATAGCAAGATAGCAAAGCCCTCGACTCAAAACTAATCTTTATTATATATAGCTCAAGGACTCGATTACATAGATAGGGATCAACACAAAACCTCAAAGCTAGATCATACTAAACTTTATTCTACTAGATCAAGATATAACCAAAAGGATCAAACTAAGAAAACGGTAAAGATAGAAGTGTGATGGTGATACGATACTGTGGCACCTCCCCAAGCTTGAAAATTGCCAAGGGGAGTGCCCATACCCATGTGTTTATGTCACTTTCTACGGGGGTGGTGATGTACTATTCTTGGCGATGATGCCCCTTAGGATACGGTTCTCTTCCTCGAGCTTATTGACATGATGTTTAAGATCCATTGTTTCCTTATGGAATTTATCCGCGACTGTTAAGGCTTCTTTCACCCAAGGATGTTGCATATCTGCGGGAGAACAAGTAACACTCTTTTTCATATTTTCATAAGAAAGAAATCTAGCAGTAGGAGGTATAACCGAATTTGGAATTGCTAGCTCTAGAGTTCCTCCATCATAAATCTGGCTTGGAGATGAGAAGTAACTTCTTGATCCTCCTCCATAGGATCTATCCTTTTTAAGTCGGCCTCCATCTCTTCCTCCGTTGATGGCCCAAAGCGGTTAGCATTGCTATTTGCTCTTGGCCCCAGTGCCGGATTAGATACCCTACTCTCTCCGACTGACTCTTGGGAAGACATCTTGCTCTAAATATGCTGCAGAGACATCTCAAAACAAAAACAGAGGATTTCATTGTGGTACGATAGTCAAAACCTTCGAGAGATTATATAATGATTTTTTACTAAACAAAAGAAGTATCGTGCAAGAGAACGGAGTCCGGACGGCACACGAGGTGCCCACGAGGCAGGGGGCGCGCCCAGGGGGTAGGGCGTGCCCTCCACCCTCGTGGACGCCGCATGTCCTTTCTAGACTACTTCTTATTTTCCTACTTTCTTAAATATTCCAAAACAGAGAAAATTTGCTATTAGAACTATTTTTGAGTCGGTTTACTTACCGTACCACATACCTATTCCTTTTAGGAGTCTGAAACGTTCTGGAAAGTGTCCCTTATGTACTCCTCCGGGGTTACGGTGTCAATAACATTGGTTTTAACATTTATGGGGTTACCTGAGATATAATGTTTGATTCTTTGATCGTTCACCACCTTCAGATTTGTGCCTTCGAAATTGTTGTTTTTTATGGCACCGGAACGATAGACCTCCTCGCTAATGTAAGGCCCTTTCCATTTAGAAAGAAGTTTTCCTGCAAAAAATCTTAAAGGAGAGTTGTATACCAAAACATAATCACCTACATTAAACTCACGCTTTTGTATCCTTTTGTCATGCCATCTTTTAACTTTTTCTTTAAACAGTTTGGCATTCTCATAGGCCTGGGTTCTCCATTCATCAAGTGAGCTAATGTCAAATAGCCTCTTTTCACCGGCAAGTTTGAAATTATAATTGAGCTCTTTAATGTCCCAATATGCCTTATGTTCTAGTTCGAGAGGTAAGTGACATGCTTTTCGATAAACCATTTTATACGGGGACATACCCATAGGATTTTTATATGCAGCTCTATAGGCCCATAATGCATAATCAAGTTTCTTGGACCAATTCTTTCTAGATTTATTAACAGTCTTCTACAAAATTAATTTAATCTCTCTATTACTCAGTTCTACTTGACCACTAGACTGTGGATGGTATGGAGATGCAATCCTATGGTTAACAACATACTTAGCAAGCATCTTACGAAAATCACCATGAATAAAATGTGAACCACCATCAGTCATTAAGTATCTAGGGACTCGAAACCTCGGAAAAATAACTTCTTAATAGAGGTGTTATGATCAGCACTACTAGTTGGAATAGCTTCTACCCACTTAGTAACGTAATCAACAACAACTAAAATATGTGTATATCCATTAGAGGAAGTAAACGGTCCCATATAATCAAAGCCCCAAACATCAAATGGTTCAATAACAAGTGAATAGTTCATAGGCATTTCTTGACGTCTACTAACATTACCAATTCTTTGACATTCATAGCAAGACAAGACAAACTTACGGGCATCTTTGAAGAGAGTAGGCCAATAAAAACCAGATTGCAATACCTTATGTGCAGTTCTATCTCTAGTGTGGTGTCCGCCATATGACTCGGAGTGACACTTGCGTAGGATCTGTTCCTGTTCATGCTCTGGTACAAAATGTCTAATAGCACCACCTACTCCTTCTTTATAAAGGTGTGGGTCATCCCATAAGTAATGTCTTAAATCATAGAAAAACTTCTACTTTTGCAAGTATGTGAAACTAGGTGGTATAAATTTAGTAACAATGAAATTAGCAGAATCATCATACCACGAAGCAGTACGAGAAATATTTATGACAGCTAATTGTTCATCAGGAAAGATATCATCAATTGGTAGCGGGTCATCAAGAACATTTTCTAACCTAGACAAGTTGTCTGCAATGGGGTTCTCAGCTCCCTTTCTATCAATAATATGCAAATCTAATTTTGTAGCAAGAGAACCCATCTAATAAGTCTAGGTTTAGCACATTTCTTTTCCATAAGGTATTTAATAGCAGCATGATCAGTGTGAACAGTTACTTTGGAATCAACAATATAAGGTCTGAACTTATCATAAGCAAACACAAGTGTTAAAAATTCTTTTTCAGTAGTAGCATAATTTCTGTGGGCACTGTCTAGATTTTTACCAGCATATTGGATAACATTTAATTTCTTATCAACTCTTTGTCCTAGAACAACACCTACAGCATAATCACTAGCGTCACACATGATTTCAAAGGGTAAATTCCAATCTGGTGGCTGAAAATAGGTGCAGAAATCAAGGTTTCTTAAGTATTTCAAATGCTTCTACACAATCATCATCAAAGACAAAAGGAACATCTTTTTGTAAGAGATTAGTTAGAGGCCTAGAAATTTTAGAGAAGTCTTTAATGAACCTCCTATAAAAACCGGCATGACCAAGGAAACTTCTTATACATTTGATGTCCTTAGGACAAGGTATCTTTTCAATAGCATCAACTTTAGCTTTGTCGACTTCAATACCTCTTTCAGAAATTTTATGCCCGAAGATAATACCTTCATTAACCATAAAGTGACACTTCTCCCAATTCAAGACAAGATTAGTTTCTTCACATCTCTGCAAAACTCAATCAAGGTTGCTCAAGCAATCATCAAAGGAAGTTCTATACACGGAGAAATAATCCATCAAAACCTCAACAATCTTTTCACGAAAGTCATAGAATATAGCCGACATACATCTTTGAAAGGTAGCAGGTGCATTACATAAACCAAAAGGCATACGTCTATAAGCAAAGGTAACGAAAGGGCAAGTAAAAGTGGTCTTATCCTGATCCTCTTTTGACATAGGTATTTGAGAGAAACCAGAATAACCATCTAGAAAGCAAAAATGTGTATTTTTGGATAATCTTTCTAGCATTTGACCAATAAAAGGCAGAGGGTAATGATCTTTTCTAGTAGCTTTATTTAATTTGCGGAAATCAATTACCATTCTATAACCTATAATAATTCTTTGTGGGATCAGTTCGTCTTTATCATTAGGAACAACAGTAATACCTCCCTTCTTAGGGACACAATGAACGAGACTTACCCACTGACTATCACCAATAGGATAAATTATACCTGCCTCCAGAAGCTTTACTATTCATTTCTTACCACCTCTTCATCTTAGGGTTTAATCGTCGTTGGTGATCAGCAACTGGTTTAGCATCTTTCTCCAATTTTATCTAATAGCAGCACAGTGCTTCTTCAGAGTTTTTAATAATTTCTCTTCTTCCTGCTCTGAAAGGCTAGGACTAATAATGACAGGATATATCTTCTTTTCATCAAGATAAGCATATTTGAGAGTATCAGGTAAAGGTTTAAGCTCAAACACGGGATCACCCTTGGGTGGAGGGGGATCCCCTAGGATTTCAACAGGCAAGTTGTGTTTCAAAATGGGTCCCTGTTTAAAGAATACTTCATCTATTTCCCTTCTTTCATTCATGAACATAACATTTTCATGGTCTAGCAAATATTGTTCTAAAGGATCATTAGGAGGCACGGCAACAAAAGCAAGACCAATAATTTCATCTTCACTAGGCAATTCTTTATCATGGGGTTGTCTACGGAATTTAGCAAAATTAAAATCATGAGACATATCCCCTAAACCAACAGTAACAATATCTTTTCGCAGTCTATCTTAGCATTAACAGTATTCATGAAGGGTCTACCAAATATAATGGGACAAAATTCATCTTGCGGGGAACCAAGAACAAGAAAATCAGTATGATATTTAACTTTCCCACACAAGACTTCAACATCTCTAACAATCCCAACTGGTGAAATAGTATCTCTATTGGCAAGCTTAATTGTAACATCAATATCTTCTATCCCAGCAGGTGTAATATCATGCATAATTTCTTTGTATAAGGAATGAGGTATTGCACTAGCACCCATATCACATAAGCCACGATAACAATGATCTCCTATTTTAACAGAAACAACAGGCATGCCAACAACAGGTCTATGTTTATTTTTAGTATCGGGTCTAGCAATTCTAGCAGCTTCATCACAAAAGTAAATAACATGCCCATCAATATTATCGACCAAGTGATCCTTAACCATAGCAATACTAGGTTCAACTTTAATTTTCTCAGGGGGTGTAGGTGTTCTAGCATTACTCTTACGAATCACAATTGAAGCTTTAGCATGATCCTTTATTCTAACAGGGAAAGCGGGTTTCTCAATATAAGTAGTAGGAACAATAGGATCAACATTATAAGTGATAGTCTTTTTTATTAAACTTTAGGTTCAACTACTTTTAATTCAATGGGAGGATGATATTTAAACCACTTCACCTTAAGGAGATCAACATGAGTAGCAAATGATTCAGAAAAAGAAGCTACTATATCAGAGTAAACTCCATATTAGTGATAAATTCACGAAAAGCATCGGTATCCATAAAAGATTTAACACAATCATACTTAGGTGTTATACCCGACTCCTTACCTTTGTCGAGTTCCCAATCTTCAAAGTTGCGTTTAATTCTTTCCAATAAATCCCATCTGAATTCAATAGTCTTCATCATAAAAGAACCAGTACCAGAAGTATCGATCATGGAGCGATTATTGAGAGAAAGTCAAGCAATTTTTTTTGAATAATAATTTCGCTTGGGAGCTCATGACGAGCATGAATATAACATTGACTTAAGCCTCCCCCAAGCTTGAGCGATACTTTCTCCTTTGCGAGGCTAAATATTATATATATATAATTATGATCACGATGAACCAGATGCATAGGGTAAAACTTCTGATGAAATTCCAATTTCAATCGGTTGTAGTTCCATGATCCAATATCATGACATAGCCTAAACCATGTCAATGACTTTCCCTTCAAGGATAAAGGGAGTACCTTCTTCTTGATAACATCCTCGGGCATACCTGCAAGCTTAAATAATCCACAAACTTCATCCACATAGATTAGGTGCATATCGGGATGTAATGTTCCATCTCCTGTAAAAGGATTAGCTAGTAGTTTCTCTATCATACCTGAAGGAATTTCAAAGTAAACATTTCAGTAGGTTCGGTAGGTTGAGGAGCAACTATTTTCTCTACTGGTCGGGGTGAAGATACCTCGAACAAGCCCCTCAAAGGATTATTTTCCATAGTAACAAGTGACAGTAAATTTCAGCACACTATATAAATTTCTCCTTACCAAATTCCACCTACCAAAGGCGCTTCACTCCCCGGCAACCGTGCCAAAAAAGAGTCTTGATGACCCACAAGTATAGGGATTCCTTTTGATAAGTAAGAGTCTCGAACCCAACGAGGAGCAGAAAGAAATGACAAGCGGTTTTCAGTAAGGTATTCTCTGCAAGCACTGAAATTATCGGTAACAAATAGTTTTGTGATAAGGTAATTCGTAACGGGTAACAAGTAACAAAAGTAAATAAGGTGCAGCAAGGTGGCCCAATCCTTTTTGTAGCAAAGGACAAGCCTGGAAAAACTCTTATACAAAGGAAAGCGCTCCCGAGGACACATGGGAATTACCGTGAATCTAGTTTTCATCATGCTCATATGATTCGCGTTCGGTACTTTGATAATTTGATATGTGGGTGGACCGGTGCTTGGGTACTGCCCTTCCTTGGACAATCATCCCACTTATGATTAACCCCTCTCGCAAGCATCTGCAACTACGAAATAAGAATTAAGTTAAACCTTACCATAGCATGAAACATATGGATCCAAATCAGCCCCTTACGAAGCAACACATAAACTAGGGTTTAAGATTCTATCACTCTAGCAACCCATCATCTACTTATTACTTCCCAATGCATTCCTCTAGGCCCAAACAATGGTGAAGTGTCATGTAGTCGACGTTCACATAACACCACTAGAGGAAAGACAACATACATCTCATTAAAATATCGAACGAATACCAAATTCACATGACTACTTATAACAAGACTTCTCCCATGTCCCCAGGAACAAATGTAACTACTCACAAATCATATTAATGTTCATAATCATAGGGGTATTAATATGCATAAAGGATCTGAACATATGATCTTCCACAAAATAAACCAACTAGCATGAACTACAAGGAGTAATCAACACTACTAGTAACCCACAGGTACCAATCTGAGGTTTTGAGACAAAGGTAGGATACAAGAGATGAACTAGGGTTTGAGAGGAGGTGCTAGTGAAGATGTTGATGGAGATTGACGCCCTCCCGATGAGAGGATCGATGGTGATGATGATGGTGATGATTTCCCACTCTCGGAGGGATGTTTCCCCGGCAGAACAGCTCCGGCGGAGCCCTAGATTGGTTCTGCCAAGGTACCTCCTTGAGACGGCGGCGCTTCATCCTGAAAGCTTCCTTATTTTTTTCCAGGGCAAAAGACACCTTATACCAGAAGACAGGAATCAGGGGGGCTTCCAGGTGGCCCACGAGGCAGGGGGCGCGCCCAGGGGGGCAGGGTGCGTCCCCCACCCTCATGGACAGTGAGTGGCCCCCCTCTGGTGCTTTCTTTGCCCAATATTTTTAATATATTCCAAAACTGACTTGTGTGAAGTTTCAGGACTTTTGGAGATGTGCATAATAGGTCTCTAATATTTTGCTCCTTTTCCAGCCCAAAATCCAGCTGCCAGCATTCTCCCTCTTCATGTAAACCTTGTAAAATAAGAGAGAAAAGGCATAAGTATTGTGACATAACATGTAGTAATAGCCCATGTTGCAATAAATATCGATATAAAAGGATGATGCAAAATGGATGTATCACCGGTTGGCCCCCTCGTCTCCTCCTTTATATATAGGGGAGGGGGCAACCCATAGACACACAAGTTGATCTTTAGCCGTGTGCGGTGCCCTCCTCTGCCTAGGCGAAGCCCTACGCCGGTAACTTCATCATCACCGTCACCACGCGGTCGCGCTGACGGAACTCTCCCTCGGCCTCAGGTGGATCTAGAGTTCGAGGGACGTCACCAAGCTGAACGTGTGCAGATCGCGGAGGTGTCATGCGTTTAGTACTTGATCGGTTGGATCACGAAGACGTCCGACTACATCGACCGCGTTACTTAACGCTTCCGCTTTCAGTCTACGAGGGTACGTGGACACACTCTCCCCTCTCGTTGCTATGCATCACCTAGATAGATCTTGCGTGATCGTAGGATTTTTTTTGAAATTACCGCATTCCCCAACATGTACCTTCTCTCGAATTGGAAAGTAGTACATTAGAGAAAATTATTCCCGTGATTCCTCCACCAACTAGAGAGGAAGCTAAAGATGATGATCATGAAACTCCAGATCAAGTTATTACTGAACCTCGTAGGTCAACCAAAGCACGTTCTGTACCAGAGTGGTATGGTAATCCTGTTCTAGAAGTCATGTTACTAGACCATGATGAACCTACGAACTATGAAGAAGCGATGATGAGCCCAAATTCTGATAAATGGCTTGAGGCCATGAAATCTTAGATAGAATCCATGTATGAGAACAAAGTGTGGACTTTGGGGGATTTGCCCGATGATCGACGACCCATATAGAATAAATGGATCTTCAATAAGAAGACCGACGTTGATGGTAATGTTACTGTCTATAAAGCTTGACTTGTCGCAAAAGGTTTTTGACAAGTTCAAGGGGTTGACTACGATGAGACTTTATGAACCGTAATGATGCTTAAGTCCGTCCGAATCATGTTAGCAATTGCCACATTTTGTGAAATCTGGCAAATGGATGTCAAAATTACATTCCTTAAATTGATATCTCTAAGAAGAGTTGTATATGATGCAATAAGAAGGTTTTGTCGATCCTAAATGTGCTAACAAAGTGTGCAAGCTCCAACAATCCATCTATGGACTAGTGCAAGCATCTTGGAGTTGGAATATACGCTTTGCTGAGGTGATCAAAGCATATAGTTTTATACAGACTTACGGTGAAGCCTGTATTTACAAGAAAGTGAGTGGGAGCTCTGTAGCGTTTCTGATATTATATGTGGAGTTACATATTGTTGATTGGAAATGATATAGAATTTCTGGATAGCATAAAAGGATATTTGAATAAGAATTTTTTCAATGAAAGACCTCGGTGAAGCGACTTACATATTGGGCATTAAGATCTATAGGGATAGATTGAGACGCTTAATAGGACTTCCACAAAGCACATACCTTGGCAATTTTTTTGAAAATGTTCAAAATGAATCAGTCAAAGAAAGGGTTCTTGTCTGCATTACAAGGTGTGAAGTTGAATAAGACTCAAAGCCCGACCACGGCAGAAGATAGAGAGAGAATGAAAGTCATTCCCTATGCCTTAGTCATAGGTTCTATAAAGTATGCCATGTTGTGTACCAGGCCTATTGTGTGCCTTGCCAATGAGTTTGGCAAGGGGGTATAATAGTGATCTAGGAGTAGATCACTAGACAACGGTGAGGGAGTCCTGGATTATGGGGTCCTCAGAGAGCCGGCCTATGTGACATGGGCCGGACTGACGGGCCGTGAAGATACCGAAGGCCCTCTCCCGTGTCCGGATGGGACTCTCCTTTGTGTGAACGGCAAGCTTAGCGTCCGGATATGTAGTTTCCTTCCTTTGTTAACCGACTTTGTATAACCAAGCCTCCTCCAGTGTCTATATAAACCGAAGGGTTTAGTACATAGGGGCAATCACAATCATACAGGCTACACATCTAGGGTTTAGCCATTACGATCTCGAGGTAGATCAACTCTTGTAACCCCAATACTCATCAAAGTCAATCAAGCAGGAAGTAGGGTATCACCTCCATTAAGAGGGCCCGAACCTGGGTAAGCATCGTTCCCCCCCCCTCCTGTTACCTTTGATACTTAGACGTACAGTTCGGGACCCCCTACTCGAGATCTGCCGATTTTGACACCGACATTGGTTCTTTCATTGACAGTTCCTCTGTGCTGTCGACAGAAGGATTGATGGCTTTCCTTGTCATCAAGGACAACATCACTTCTGGAGGAGCCCTACCTTTAGGGAAAACCCTCCGGCTTGGCAGCTTCATCATGGGCGCTCGCCCGGCCGTTAAGCCAGAAGCAGCCCAACTCATCGCCAAAAATCGCCTCCGCGTCGACCCTGAATACTCCGACAACATGGATCCAATAGATGTATCGGCCTTAAACGAGCTGCTAGATCGCATCACCGCCCGGGGGGTCTCAACCGACTATGATCGGATTGGGCTTAAACCCGATCAGAGAGAAATCAGATCTCCGGCAATCACCCATCATGTGGCAATCATGGAGGAACAAACCGATAATGAATCTTCTCCTACATTGAGAACAAATTATGTTCAGGTTTCCAAGCTCGGAGGACCAGACTCTCGTCTTCTAGAAGACACTTCTTGTCCTCCGAACATGGAATCGGGCGTCGAGCCTAAAGACGCACCAGATGCTCCGGAGCCCAGGCCTGTAACCTCGGAAATTCTTCAAAATCCGGACTTCTCAATGCGTCAGGGTTCGGATTTAATCCCGCCCACCCACCACAAGCAATATTCCCCAAGAAAATCTGGTCCTCCGGACATATGCGACTTAATGTATGTGCGGCAGTAGCCTCAGGAAACACTCCACCACTTTTGGGCTAGATTCCTACTTGTTAAATACAAGATCAAGGATTGTTGTGACGACGACGCGATCTCGGTATTTTGCAACAATTGCACGGATGAGGGAATGCTTAATGCCCTCAACTGTCGTTGCGTACTGCACTTTGCCAATTTGGCACACATAGTACAGAAGTACTGCGCAATGGAAAGCGCCTGGAAAACCCAGACAGCCCGCTGGGAACCACAGGCCTTTAGGCCATCTCCTGGACGGGCAAAGAGGATGCACCCCTGTGGAGCACCTAATCATCATCCCGTGGACAAGAAAATCAAACCCGTTACGGGGCATAGAACTATCCTCGAGGAATGGCTCGACAAGCCTTGAAAAGTTCACATGATGCCGAACAACGAACCTACGCATAGCCTTCGAGCATGTTGGATACTCTGGCAAGTGGCCAAGAGCGGCGAGGGTATCCTCACCAACAACACCTCAGAGAACTACTCTTCGGAGGACAATGATCTCAAGGTATTCACGGTCTTTGAGACCTTTTTGCCAAATAATCGGCGCAAAAGAGCACTCCGCGACCTCGCTGAAGTCTGCTAGGTGACAGCAGTAAATCCTTGGAACGATACGGTGATCACTTTCAACACCGATGACGAACCAAGATCCCGCTCAGTCCCGGCACCAGCCGCTTTGGTCTTAAACCCAATCATTGACGGCTTTCGGCTCACTAAAGTGCTCATGGATGGCGGTATTGGACTGAACCTCATCTACAAGGACACACTCAATAAAATGCAAATGGTCAGGAGTCGCATTGAGCAAAGTAACACAACCTTTCGCGGTATTATCCCTAGCTGGGAAGCCAGATGATCGGGAAAAATCAAACTCGACGTGGTATTCGGCACGCTGGAGAACTACAAGTCCAAAGAGTTACTCTTCCATGTGGAACCTTTCAACAACGGATATCATGCCTTGCTGGGGCGAGACGCATTCATGCGCTTCCAAGCTGTACCCCATTACGAGTATATGAAGCTGAAAGTGCAACTATCCCTGGGTGGTTTTGGTAATGATTAACAAAATATAGGTCATTGAACTAATGCTATTTCAAGATGAATATTTCAGAAAAGTTCAATGATTGGCATGGCATGGATTAGGAATGTGGACCCCTCAAAATGCAAAGGATAAAGGATTGGCTCGAGCTCTAAAGCTCAAGACTCTACATTTTACTTTTTGTGATCCAATATCACATTGAGTCCATAGGAAAGCCAATACTATTAAAAGGGGATGAGGTGTTGCTTAATGGCTTGCTTGCTCTCATGATGCTTAGTGATATGCTCCAAATACCCTCAACCACTTTCTCATATCCACATATTTCCCAAACCAAAAGTCAAACTCGGCCCCACCGATTTGATCTATCCGGCGCCACCGAGTTCAATTGATAGAGCCACTGCCAGAAACCCTAGTCACTTCGGTCACACCGATAGGGATCTCGGTCTCACTGAGATGGGATTGCAAACTCCCTATTTCCCGTTGTAATGTTTCGGTCTAACCGAGATGAGCGATCGGTCCCACCGAGTTTGCAATGCAAACTCCCTGTTTCCTCTTCGTAACGTTTCGGTCCCACCGAGACGAGCGAATCGGTCCCACCGAGTTTGCCTGACCAACTCTCTGGTTAACTTATTACCAAAGTTGGTCCCACCGAGTTTGTGTAATCAGTCAAACCGAGATTACATTATGCCCTAACCCTAATGATATCGGTCCCACCGAGTTGACATGCCGGTCCCACTGAAATGCATAACGGTCACATTATGAACTAAATCGGTCCCACCGAGTTTGGTAAATTGTGTGTAACGGTTAGATTTTGTGTGGAGGCTATATATACCCCTCCACCCTCTCCTCATTCATGAGGAAATTCATCAAAACGTGTCTACACTTCCAACATTCATTTTCCAAGAGAGAGCCACCTACTCATGTGTTGAGGCCAAGATATTCCAATCCAACCATATGAATCTTGATCTCTAGCCTTCCCCAAGTTGCTTTCCACTCAAATCATCTTTCCACCAAATCCAATCCTATGAGAGAGAGTTGAGTGTTGGGGAGACTATCATTTGAAGCACAAGAGCAAGGAGTTCATCAACAACACACCATCTATTACCTTTTGGAGAGTGGTGTCTCCTAGAATGGTTAGGTGTCACTTGGGAGCCTCCAAAAAGATTGTGGAGTTGAACCAAGGAGTTTGTAAGGGAAAGGAGATCGCCTACTTCGTGAAGATCTACCCTAGTGAGGCAAGTCCTTCATGGGCGATGGCCATGGTGGGATAGACAAGGTTTCTTCTCCGTGGACCCTTCGTGGGTGGAGCCCTCCGTGGACTCGCGCAGCCGTTACCCTTCGTGGGTTGAAGTCTCCATCAACGTGGATGCACAATATCACCACCTACCGGAACCACGCCAAAAACATCTGTGTCTCCAATTGCGTTTGCACACTCCAATCCGATCCCTTTACTTTCTTGCAAGTTGCATGCTTTACTTTCCGCTGCTCATATACTCTTTGCATACTTGCTTGAATTGTATTGTGATTGCTTGACTTATGCTAATTTGCTAAAATCTGCCAGGAACTAAAATTGGGGAAAGGCTAGATTTTTATTTCGTCAAGTAGTCTAATCACCCCCCCTCTAGACATACTTTCGATCCTACAATTGGTATCAGAGCTACGGTCTCCATTTGCCTTGATTTCCATAGCTTTTGGTGATCATAGCCTTGGTTTCACAACCTAGGAGAGTATGGCGTCTAGCGAGGGAAATTACCACTGTAGAGGTCCTTACTTTGATGGTACTAATTTTGCTAGTTGGAAGCATAAGATGAAAATGCATACTCTTGGACATAACCCTGCCGTTTGGGCTATTGTGTGTATTGTCTTACAAGGTGAATTCTTTGATGGGAGAGAACCGAACCATGAAGCTATCGCGGAAGAGTTGAAGATGATGCAATACAACTCTCAAGC
This sequence comes from Triticum dicoccoides, assembly GCF_002162155.2. NCBI lineage: Eukaryota > Viridiplantae > Streptophyta > Magnoliopsida > Poales > Poaceae > Triticum > Triticum dicoccoides. Next base: position 513,619,436 of record NC_041381.1, on the reverse strand, counting down.
TTGTGATATCCTCTTCAACAGATTGTGCCCCGAAGAATTCAACAAAATCAGCCATCTTGAGAATGCAAAGGAAATTTGGGATACTTTGATTGATATGCACGAAGGTACCGACTCCATCAGGGAATCCAAATTGGATGTGCTTCAAAGTCAACTTGACAAGTTCAAAATGAAGGATGGTGAAGGTGTCGTTGAAATGTACTCTAGGCTTGCTCTCATAAAAATGAGATTGCCGGCTTAGGAAGTGAAGAGATGACCGATAGATTCATCATCAAGAAGGTCCTAAGATCCTTGAATGGAAAATATGATACCGTGTGCACATTGATCCAAATGATGCCCAATTACAAATATCTCAAGCCAACAGAAGTCATTGGAAGAATTGTTGCTCATGAGATGCCACTCAAGAATAAAGAAGAGCTTCACAACAAGTCAAGTGGTGCTTACAAATCCTCATGTGATGCTCCTACATCATCAAGTGAGAAACAAACCTTCAATGAAGAATTGAGCCTAATGGTGAAAAACTTCAACAAGTTCTACAAGAGTAGAAGAAAGGAAAGAAGTTCCAAGTCAAGGTCCTACAATGACAAAAGATCTTCGAGTCGTGAATGTAATTACTACAATTGTGGAAGACCCAGACACTACTCCAATGAGTGTATGGCTCCCTACAAAAGGAGAGAAGATTCACCTAAAAGAAGAAGTAGAAGAGAAGAATCACCATCGAGAGAGAGAGAAGGAGTAGAGATGATCGTTATGAACGAATAACCTCCCGGGGAAGCAAGGATTCGGAAAGGAAGGTCAAATCATCAAAGAGCTACACAAAACAAATACATCAAGCTCATGTTGGTGAATGGTATCCGGCTCCGACTCCGACCATCACTCCGAGAGAGGTTATCACTCCGCCTCCGAATATACTCAAGATGAAGGTGTTGCCGGTCTAGCACTTGTGTCAACCAACTCCTACGACATATTTGACTCACCAAATGAAGGAATTGGAAGATGCTTCATGGCTAAAGGCCCAAAGGTATTACACCCCGAGTATGTTGATTTCAATAGTGATGAAGATGATTTGTTAGGTGATGATGATTTACTTGTTGACAACTCTAGTGAAGAATACTATGATGAAACATCAATTAATCATGCTAAAACAAATGACAATGATAAGGAGAAGATTGAGCGTCTAACCAAAGAACTAAACACTCTTAAGTTAGCTCATGAAACTACCTTGGAAGATCATCAAGAACTTTTAAAGACTCATGAGAAGTTACGCTTTGAAAAGTTCAACCTTGAGCAAGAGCATGAGTTCTTAAAGGCAATCAATGATGATCTTCGCAAGAAAAGTCCTTCTTACATTGCCAAGCGTTTACTCTTGTCTACTTACATGCCACAAGTTAAATCTAACAAGAAAAGTAAGAAAGATTCTTCTTCTAGTAGTAACAATAATCATGCTAAATCCAATATTGTTGCTTCTAGTAGTTCTCTTGATTCCACTAATGATTCTCTTACCCAAGTTACACTTGAGTAAGAAAATAGCTTATTGAAGGGAATTATAGAGAAAGGTGTTTACAAGAGCCTTTCCGAAAGTAAGCAATTTGAGGAAATTGTACGCAAGCAAGGAAGGCACCTAAAGAATCAAGGTGTTGGTTTTGAACGAAAGTTCAATACCAATGGAGTTGAGTGGGAAGAAGATCAATACCCCAAGACGAAGTTTCTTCCTCAATAAGAGAAGTATGATCCTACTTCTTTCCAAGGGACACAAGCTCAAGATGATCTTCCGCCACAAGACCACAAGCTAAAAGGCAAGGACAAGCTTCAAGAAGAGATTGATGCATTTGAAGAAGCTCCCAAGGCCTTGGTCAAGTGGGTTCCCAAGACTACATCGAGTTCTACTTCATCAAGTACGACTACAACCCCAAGGATTCCCATCAAGATGATGTGGATCCCGAAGAAGAAGACTCCGCTAACACACTTCACTCATATCATTTCGGTAAGAACAAGTGCAAACAACTTCCACATCTTGCACTAGTTCAAGGAGTCACAAACCTTCTTGTTGGTAAGACAAGGGACACGGTAACCCAATGCTTACATGAACATCATCTTGTGTGTACTTCACTCTATGTCCATGGATATCCTTGTTTGTTTCTTGTGGGACTAACTCGTGTAGGTATTGAAAGTGCAACTCACTCCAATGGATTGCTCCAAATGGTCTACATACGCATTGAGCATCCACATCTTCAACACCCACATGAAGTCATCATCGACAAAACCCAAGGTTAGTTCATCCCTCTTAGGGGGAGTCTCACATCAAGGGGGAGCTTTACTCTAAGAATTGAGCTAAAGCAACTCTAATGGTGTGAACACAACAATGCTTTATGTAAAAGTGGTAACCCCACTTGTGCTTAAACGATGAGTATGACCTATGATCAAATGTTCTCATTTGACTCCTAAGTCAATATACTCATACATAGATGACCTAGTCATTGCAAATTGCTTGATAGATGCTAGAGTGTTTGTGCATGCTTTGCCACATATTTCATTTTCCATTTTATTGAGTGAGCATGTTGGTTGCATATTTTACTCATTCAAGGACATCCACTTGTTGCTTTGATTGTTTGGCTCTTTCTCTTTTGCCAAGTGGATGGACAAGAATGCCTAAGAATCTTCTCTAGCTATCTAATGTTTTCTTGTCTCAAACTCTATTCATGCTACATCACAAAGTTTGATCAAGTCAGATTTGAACCACTCTGTGTGAGGAGCCTCAAAGTTCCTGATTCGTCATAGACTTAAACTTCCAAAACTTCTTTGTGCATTTCGGTCTGACCGAGTCATCCATTTCGGTCAAACCGAGTTCACTAAGTTGATCTAGGTTTTCATCTCGGTGCAACCGACTTGAACACTTCGGTCACACCGAGTTGCAGCAACCGCTTGTGATTCTGCAATCTCGGTGCCACCGAGTTGTTCCACTCGGTCACACCGACAGGGTCGGGATATATATAACCATGGGTGAGATTCTGGATATTTCTTCAAAACCCCTCAGCCCGCGCGCATCCTGCTCTGCCTCCTTAGGTCTCTGTATCGCCTCCTTGCCGCCCGGGACCTCCCGCCGCTAGTTTCTGCCGCCGTCGATGGAATCTTCTCCACCGTCGCCACCGTAGCAAACACCCGCCGAAGTAGGGTATATGTTCGACCCCTTGTGCTGTCTATTCACCTCCCATTCTAAGCACGAGGACAATGCCATGATTCTTGCCACGAATGCAATCAATCTATCTAGAGAAAACTTCCTTAGGCTTAGTTTGATTCGAAGATTTTACGGTTAGCTCTCCGCCGGATTCATCTCGGACCGACCGAATCGTAGAAATCGGTCTCACCGATTTGGCTTAGGCCATTGCACATGCGTTTTTCGTTCTGGCCGAAAATTGCAAATCAGTGTGACCGAGTTCAACTCTTTGTGAAACCCTAGCAATCTCGGTGCCACCAAACTGTGACTCGGTCTGACCTAGTTCACTAGTTTAGGTTCAAAATGTTGCTTCGGTATCATCGGGTTTATCAATTCGATAGCTCCGAGATCATTTCTGTAGAGAACTAAAACTAAGTTTTTGACTCATTTGTTTTGCAAAACCTATGCACTTTGTGATGCTCATCTACTCTACCTCATCAATATCCATTCCCAAGGTTTGCTATCAGTTTGCCTACCAAGATGTCTGACCAGAGTGATAGCCAGAGTAAGTCTGAAGAGCAAGTGCAAATGAGTGAGGGCACTAGTACCTAAGCAGCTATGATGAGGGCAGCAGGAGCACACCAAGTAACCTGCCCAAGGCAGCCACTAGAGCAAGGAAGAAGAGAACCTCAGACTTTGAGGATGAGGATTATGTTGCTGTTGAGGATGAGGCCACCTCAAAGAAGAAAGTGATGAAGAAGGAGTATGGCACTGCTGCTTCAACAAAAATCTTGGTATGAATAGGAAGGCACCAGCAAGGAGAGTGCCAACATCCAAACCAAGAAAAGTTGCCATAGGACAAACCATGAAATCCATTATAGAATCAGATGATGGTGAGGAAGTTGGAGATTTCAAGAAGAACAGAAAGGAGAGAGTCAGGAAGACCATTGCCAGAGTCATTGGCAAGCCCTCCATGATGAGAGATTTTGAAGAGGAAGAGGAAGAGGATGCTGCACCAGCACCCAAATCCCAGAAGCTTATGGGAGATGCAATCAAGTCAAGGGCTGATCCTAAGTCCAAACCTGCTCCCAAAGCTGCTGCTCCAGCCACCAAGTCTGCACCCAAGAGAAGCACAAGAAACATTCCTGCTGAAGAGAAGAACAAGGCCCAGTGCCTGAAGTTGAAGAAGAAGATGTTGAAGCCCAAGTGCTAAGAAAGCTCAAACCAAAGATCCCAGACCACAATGACACTCATCCAGTGGTAGAGGACATGAAAAACAAGAAGGATGCAGGTTTGAGACTTTGGAGGAAGAATGACCCTTATGCTGTGAGAAGGAAAACTGCAGTGGACTACAGGTTCCACACAAAGGAACATCAAGACTTCTATGAGACCATTCTGCTTGACAAGAAGCCAATAGTCTATGATATGAGATGCGTTGACTGGACATACATCAGAGAGAATGAAGATCACTTCCCATGTGTATATGATAGCTTCAAGGCTTGTGAAGTTGACAAGTTTGTTGGACAGAAGCTCACCAAATGGAATGATGAGCTGATCATGCAATTCTACTCCACTACTCACTTCTATCCAGATGGTAGGATAGTATGGATGTATGAAGGTACAAGGTACCAATCAACTGTTGATGAATGGGCCAAGTTGATAAATGCTCCATAAGCTCATGAGGATGACTTGGATGTGTATGCCAAGAATAAGAAAGACCACAACTCCATGGCAAGTATGTACAAGGAAATTCCTGCAGAAGCCCTGGAAACTCACAAGTTGGGCTCTGTGAAATACTTGTTGTCTGGTCTGCCTACAATCAACACCATCTTGAGGCATATCCTATTGCCCAAGTCTGGAGATCACGAGGTGATAAGAGGACATTCAATCAACTTGCTGCACATCTTTGATGTCCCTCAGAAATTCAAGGTGATGGGTCTGATTGTAGAGACAATCAAGAGGACAACTGCTGATCAGAAAAGGTCTTGTGGGTATGCTCCACAAATTCAGGTGCTCATCAACTCAAATATGGGCACAAGAACTTATTTGTTGGACAAGGAGCACTTACCCCTCAAGCCAGATTTTGAAGACAACACAGTGGTCATGGATGAGAATGATCCTTCATCAGTGCAAGCACATGAGAAGAGAGCAAAGGCAAGGGAAGATAAGGATGCAAAAATGCCAAGTGCTGAAGAGGCATCTCAGGTGTTCTTGAAGAGCAAAAAAGATCAACTTGGATATCTGATCCAATATACTTTGAGGGTTGAGAAGGGCTTGGCCACCCTGACTCAGAATCAGGAGAGTTAGGAAAGAATCATTGAGCAAAAATTCTATGATCTTGATGTAGAAGTAACTAAGATTCAGTCAGTAGTTGAACAGCTCTAGGAGGAAGTAGAGGAGAAGAAAGGCAAGGCAACTATAGATGCTTTCATGAGAGTGCCAAGAGGTCAAAGGTCTGATGTGGTGCCAGTACCTGATACTAGAGCTACAACATCTGCACCAGCAACCACAGTTTCAGTGCCACCTCCAACAGGCACTCCACCAGCTCCAGCTACATCAAAAGAAGCCTTTGTCCTTGGAGTCATCTCTACACCACCTCATGAAGATCAAGCCTGAGAGACACATAGCACTATGCATATTTGAAATTTTTGGTAACTTGTTGCCAAAGGGGAAGAAATGTGTATAGATCATAGCCTTTGAGAGAGAGAGAGAGAGTGCGTTGCTTTTTGTCTCTCTTGCACTTTATTTGGTTGAACTTTATTGTATGCTTGCTTGATACATTATGTCCTTTTGTGAGATACTTGAATGATCATGTGTTTGATCATATGCTACTTTAATGTGCGCTTGGATGATATTATCTCTTATATCCCTATATGATCATTCACTTTGCTTGGTGATGAGTGCATGCTTTTAATTGTTATCATTTTGAGCGCTCCACCAAGATGTATGTGACATGGAAGAGTGATCCATGATACTAATTGATTGTGTATTTGCATTCAAAAGCAAATCTTAAATAATGCACAAATTTAGGGGGAGCTCTTGCTTATGACATACTTCTCAAAGCGAGGGTGCATTTCAGTATCATTATCATTTGTTGAAGCTTTGATCTATATGTTGTCATCAATTACCAAAAAGGGGGAGATTGAAAGTGCAACTATCCCTGGGTGGTTTTGGTAATGATTAACAACATATAGCTCATTGAACTAATGCTATTTCAAGATGAATATTTCAGGAAAGTTCAATGATTGGCATGGCATGGATTAGGAATGTGGACCCCTCAAAATGTGAAGGACAAAAGATTGGCTCAGGATCTAAAGCTCAAGACTCTACATTTTACTTTTAGTGATCCAGGATCATATTGAGTCCATAGGAAAGCCAATCCTATTAAAAGGGGATGAGGTGTTGCTTAATGGCTTGCTTGCTCTCATGATGCTTAGTGATATGCTCCAAATACCCTCAACCACTTTCTCATATCCACATATTTCCCAAACCAAAAGTCAAACTCGGCCCCACTGATTTGATCTATCCGGCGCCACTGAGTTTATTTGACATAGCCATTGCCAGAAACCCTAGTCACTTTGGTCTCACCGATAGGGATCTCGGTCTCACCGAGATGGGATTGCAAACTCTCTGTTTCCCTTTGTAACATTTTGATCTAACCGAGATGAGCGATCGGTCCCACCGAGTTTGCAATGCCAACTCCCTGTTTCCTTTTCGTAATGTTTCGGTCCCACTCAGACGAGCGAATCAGTCCCACCGAGTTTGCCTGACCAACTCTCTGGATAACTTATTACCAAAGTTGGTCCCATCTAGTTTGTGTAATCGGTCAAACCGAGATTAATTTATGCCCTAACCCTAATGATATCGGTCCCACCGAGTTTACATGTCGGTCCCACCGAAATGCCTAACGGTCACATTATGAACTAAATCAGTCCGACCGAGTTTTATGATTCGGTCCCATCGAGTTTGGTAAATTGTGTGTAATGGTTAGATTAGTGTGGAGGCTATATATACCCCTCCACCCTCTCCTCATTCGTGAGGAAAGCCATAAGAATGTGCCAACACTTCTAGCATTCATTTTCTGAGAGAGAACCTCCTACTCATGTGTTGAGGCCAAGATATTCCAATCCAACCATATGAATCTTGATCTGTAGCCTTCCCCAAGTTTCTTTCCACTCAAATCATCTTTCCACCAAATCCAATCCTATGAGAGAGAGTTGAGTGTTGGGTAGACTATCATTTGAAGCACAAGAGCAAGGAGTTCATCAACAACACACCATCTATTACCTTTTGGAGAGTGGTGTCTCCTAGATTGGTTAGGTGTCACTTGGGAGCCTCCAACAAGATTGTGGAGTTGAACCAAGGAATTTGTAAGGGCAAGGAGATCTCCTACTTCGTGAAGATCTACCCTAGTGACGCAAGTCCTTCATGGGCGATGGCCATGGTGGGATAAACAAGGTTGCTTCTTCGTGGATCCTTCATGGGTCGAGCCCTCCGTGGACTCGCGCAACCGTTACCCTTCATCAGTTGAAGTCTCCGTTAACGTGGATGTATGATAGCACCACCTATCGGAACCACGCCAAAAACATCCATGTATCCAATTGCGTTTGCACACTCCAATCCCATCCCTTTACTTTCTTGCAAGTTGCATGCTTTACTTTCCGCTGCTCATATACTCTTTGCATACTTGCTTGAATTGTATTGTGATTGCTTGACTTATGCTAAGTTGCTAAAATCTGCCAAGAAATAAATTGGGAAAAGGCTAGATTTCTATTTGGTCAAGTAGTCTAATCACCCCCCCTCTAGACATACTTCCGATCCTACAGAAGCTCAAAATGCCCGGGCCCAACGAAATTATCACTATCACCAGTGATCCGGACATAGCACTCCGTGCCAAAAACAAAACCGCCTCTCTGGCCCTTGAGGCATTATCCGAGGCCCTTGCGGCCGAAGAATTGGCCACTCTACGTTCTACAGTAGATAGGGATGATGTAATCCTCGATAAGAGATCCAAATCTACTTCCCTCAAGCCAGCAGACGAAATAGTCAAATTTCAAGTCCACCTGACGGACCCCAAGAAAACAGCTTTCATTGAGGCACAACTCGAGCCGACGGTGGACGCTGCATTACGCGCATTCCTGCATGAGAACTGGGACATTTTTGCCTGGCACCCTTCGGATATGCTAGGTATCCCACAAATACTGGCTGAACATAGTCTCAATATACTAAAAGGATACAAGCCAGTCAAGCAAACCCTGCGCCAATTATCCGAACCCAAACGACAGGTTATGGGGGAGGAGCTAGCCAAGCTACTCAAAGCCGAGTTTATAAGAGATATCAAACATCTGTACTGGCAAGCAAACCTGGTCATGGTACCTAAGAAGGATAAATCCTGGCGCCTGTGTGTCGATTTCAAAGACCTTAATAAGGCTTGCCCTAGGGATCCCTTCCAACTACCTCGAATTGACCAGATTATTGATGCAACCGCAGGACACCATTCCTTGTGCTTCCTTGATGCATACTCCGGATACCATCAAATTAAGATGAAAGAATCCGACCAAGACGCAACGACATTCATCACTCCATATGGGCCCTTCTGCTTCAACACTATGCCTTTTGGGCTCAAGAATGCCAGCGCAACCTACCACCGCATGATTCAACCAAGCCTGGAAAAGCAGATCGGCAAAACTGTGGAAGCATATGTGGATGATGTAGTCATCAAAACCAAACATTTCGATTCACTGGTGGATGACTTACGCCTTACATTCGACAACCTCCGAGCATATGACATACGGCTCAATCCAGAAAAATGCGTTTTTGGCGTTCGAGCCGGAAAGCTGCTTGGGTTCATTGTCTCCAATAGAGGAATCGAAGCAAACCCCACTAAAATCCGAGCCCTATCATAGTTGGCAGCACCAACAGACCTCAAGAAGGTCCAAAAATTAGCTGGGTGCATGGCAGCTTTAAGCCGTTTTATCTCCAGACTAGGGGAAAAGGCGTTGCCATTATATCGCTTGCTCCACTGCACTGCCACTTCATGTGGACGGGATGCTACCACAGCCGGACTGGAAGAAATAAAAGCTCTGTTATCAAGTAACCCAATCCTGGCCGCACCAAACGTCGGCGAACCAATGGTGCTCTACATATCTGCAACTCACCAGGTGGTTAGTCCGGTGCTTGTTGTCGAACGAGATGAGGAGGGACATAAATTCCCACTGCAAAAACCAGTATATTATGTATCGACGGTCTTTACACCATGCAAATTCTGATACCCGCATTATCAAAAGATAGCATATGCGGTCATATGGCATCCTGCAAGCTGCCACACTACTTTCAAGAGTGCTCGATCACGGTGGCTTCCGAAGTACCACTTAAAGATATTATAAACAATCGGGACACCACCGACCGGATTGCCAAATGGGCCATTGAGCTCTTACCATTTGAAGTAATTTACAAGCCAAGCCGAGCTATCAAATCTCAGGTGTTGGCCGACTTCGTCGCCGAATGGGCAGAGGCCGAAATCCCTAAAGAATACAACACATATTCCAACTGGGTGATGCACTTCGACGGCTCTAAAATGCTAGCCGGATTGGGGGCTGGTGTCGTCTTGACATCTCCCATAGGAGACACAGTCTGTTATGTTCTCCAAATACTGTATACAGACTCTAACAATGCAGCCGAATACGAGGCCCTATCCAAGGGAATACAACACCTTGAAGTACAACAATGGCCAGACGAGGTCTTCAGATGGCCGTCTCCAAGGGAATACAACACCTTGAAGTACACGGGAACTAAACCTCGCAATATCTCAGATAAACGGAGACTTCGACGCAAAAGATTCAAATATGGTGGCTTACCGCAACGCCGTACTCAAAATATCAGTTCGGTTTGAAGGGCTCGGGTTTCATCATGTGGCTCGTGAGAGTAATCAAGCTGTGGACATACTTGCCCGCATGGGCGCCAAGCGCGAGCCCGTCCCGCCTAACACCTTCGTGGAGAGTCTTTTTAAGTCATCCGTTGTGTGGCAGGATGATAGCGGTAACACCGTTCCAGAACCGATCATACCCCCAGATTCTGAACACAGTTCTGATATCGTTGGGGTTCAGGCACCAAAATAACACCATCGGCCCACGAAATCATGGCTGTAATTGCCCCGTGGACTGAACCTTTCCTCGCCTACCTTACGAATAAGAAGCTCCATGATGATCAGATGGAGGCCCATCGTATTGTTCGACGCTCGAAGGCCTACAAAGTCCATGAGGGGGAACTGTACAAGAAAAGTACCACCGGAGTACTCCAAAGGTGTATCTCCGCAGAAGAAGGACGACCGCTCTTGGCTGAAATATACACCGGTCTTGGTGGACATCACGCTGCAGCTTGGGCCCTTGTAAGTAAGGCCTTCCATACAGGTTTCTTTTGGCCCACGGCCCGAGCAGACGCACAAGACCTCGTACAACGTTGTGTTGGATGTCAGCTTTTCGCCAATCAAAGCCATTTGCTGCCCATGGCCTTACGAACAATCCCTATTACTTGGCGTTTTGCGGTCTAGGGGCTAGACATAGTCGGACCCCTTAAAGGGGGAAGCCATAAGAAGAAATATTTACTGTTCATGGTCGACAAGTTCACTAAGTGGATAGAAGCCAAACCAGTCAAAACGGCCGAAGCCGGACCGGTTATAGACTTCATATCCGGTGTGTACACTGTTATGGTGTCCCGCACAGTATTATTACTGACAACGGTTCAAAGTTTAAGGCCGATGAGGTGAAAACCTGGTCTGCTAATTTGGGCATCAAGCTCGATTACGCCTCTGTATATTACCCTTAGACAAATGATCAGGTCGAACGGGCTAATGGTCTGATAATGAGCGGCATCAAGCCCAGACTAGTGCGATCTCTGCGAGAATCAGACAAGCATTGGGTTGAAAAACTCGGTTCTGTACTCTCGGGGCTGCATACCACGCAAAATCGCATGAACGTATATACACCTTTTTTTCATGGTGTACGGCACCGAGGCAGTATTGCCTTGCGACATTATTCATGACTCACCTCGAGTGCGCATGTATGAAGAGAGAGAGGCCGAGCTTGACCGGCAGGATGATCTAGATGGCTTGGAGGAGGAGCGCGACGTTGCGAAGGCCCGTTCCACATTTTACCAACAACAAGCTCGACGATATCAAAGCAGGGAAGTACGGGCAAAGACTTATAATGTCGGTGAACTCATCTTACGCCTACTAGAGAAGAAAAAGGACAAGCTCAAGCCCAAATGGGAGGGTCCCTTCATTATAGATGAAGTTCTCACTGGAGGAGCCTATCGCCTTCGCAACGCTTCGGATAATTGTTTGGAACCAAACCCATGGAACGCTGCTCGGTTCCGAAGATTCTACGCCTAAGTTCACACTTATAACTTTTTCTTTTTTTCTTTTCTCCCTCTCATCCTTTTTCTCTCCTTTTCGTTTTGTACGACTTCTACCAGTGTTCGGATAAACCGCACACTCGAGGGATATACATCATTAAATGTACATACCCCATAATACCTAGGGGCTTCTTTTCACAGAAGCTTATTATGATTTCGGAGCGTCAAGCTCACCGTATATATGTGTTGTCTACTCATATGTGTCTTGTCTTCGCCATTATATGCACCTTTATGACTTAAGTTTTTGCCAAGCTAGGTTGCATGGCTCCTATGCTTATGCCCTACGTTCCCGCTTGTTCGTCTAGGGCATAGAGGGAGCACCTCTGCGATTGTTATAGCCAGGTTATCCGGACATGTACCTCAAATGGGTGAAGCCGAAACCTAGCATTCTTAAGGGGTTAATCGGTCGGCGAACAAGAGACAAACTGCACTCGCTGCAATATATGCCCCCAAATTATAATGCGTACTATGATTTCTCACACCACAGATTATGCATGCACAGAAACACATGCTGACCCAGGGAAAGGAACCCTTAACGGAACTATTCTCTCTGGAGGATGTTTCTTATGATCAAATGTAATATAACGTAACTCCCCGAATACAACTTGTCTATTTAAGCAACTATGACCGGACTTCCTAGTTTCCGAACATTCCTTGGTGTTTGCTAATGGTATAATATCCGGAAACACTCCAAACCTCGGGTTCTGGAGGTCGAAGCGGAAAGTATACCATAACAATCATTTTACAAGTCGCCTGGAGATAAGTTTGTTGATAAAGTACACTGCTACTTGGACTCAAAAACTTCTTCTTCCTCCAGACCCTCTAGCAGGTTGTCTAGTTTACTATCCTAATGAGAAAACTTAACGGCTATTTTCACTTGGTCGTAACCTAAGCTAACATGAATTTCTTGTCCATCTGGTCCGCGAGGTCCGACACGAGCCATATGATTCAGATCAAGTTTGGTATACCGCGTTTTCACCATGGCCCAGGCTTCTCAGGCGCCTTCCCGACATGTTGATATCTTCCATAGCTCCAAATGGCGACGAGCTCCCTTGAATAAATTCGGAAGCTCATCCATACTTCCTGGAGCTGGATCGGATGGCCATAAAGCCTTAGCCATGTTCCTCAATGCTTTCCGAGCTCGCTCGTGCAATTTGGACAGCTCTTGTAGAAGGTCACCTAGGAATCCAGACACTTCTCCTTCGGGACGCCCGGTTAGAATACCTACAGAAGCAAACTTGTAAAATTTTCAAACAGGAGACCGTGTGACAGATAGGTTAAAGAGCATACTGAATATGCCGCCTTTCAGCTTCCTATTCACCTTCAAAGCATCCGATAATTGGGCTCTTAAATCCTTCAGTTCTTCGGCTTGCTTGATATTTGCATCCTGTAGTTTGTTCTTCTCATTAATGGTCTGTGTCAATACACGTTGACCAGCGGCTTCTTGCCCTTCGGCATGTTGTTTGTCCACTTGGGCAGCCCTTTGTTGGGGAACGTTGCAGAAAATAAAAAAATTCCTACAGTTTCACCAAGATCAATCTATGAGTTCATCTAGCAACGAGAGAGAGGAGTGCATCTACATACCCTTGTAGATCGAGCGGAAGCGTTCAAGAGAACGGGGTTGAGGGAGTTGTACTCGTCGTCATCCAAATCACCGGAGATCCTAGCGCCGAACGGACGGCACCTCCGCGTTCAACACACGTACGGTTAGGGAGATGTCTCCTCCTTCTTGATCCAGCAAGGGGGAAGGAGAGGTTGATGAAGATCCAGCAGCACGACGGCGTGGTGGTGGATGCAACATCGATCTCGGCAGGGCTTCGCCAAGCTTTTGCGAGAGGGAGAGGTGTAGCAAGGGGAGAGGGAGGCACCAAGAGCATGGGTGCGGCTGCCCTCCCTCCCCCTTCCTTTATATAGGGCCCCTAGGGGGGGTGCCGGCCCTAGGAGATTGGATCTCCAAGGGGGGCGGCGGCCAAGGGGGTGGCTTGCCCCCCAAGGCAAGTGGAGGCGCCCCCCACCCCTAGTGTTTCCAACCCTAGGCGCAGGGGGGGCCCAAGGGGGGGTGCACCAGCCCACCAGGGGCTGGTTCCCCTCCCACTTCAGCCCATGGGGCCCTCGGGGATAGGTGGCCCCACCCGGTGGACCACCGGGACCCTTTCGGTGGTCCCGGTACAATACCGGTAACACCCGAAACTTTCCCGATGGCCAAAACCCGACTTCCTATATATAATTCTTTACCTCTGGACCATTATGGAACTCCTCGTGATGTCCGAGATCTCATCCGGGACTCCGAACAACTTTTGGTTTACTGCATACTCATATCTCTACAACCCTAGCATCACCGAACCTTAAGTGTGTAGACCCTACGGGTTTGGGAGACATGCAGACATGACCGAGACGCCTCTCCGGTCAATAACCAACAACGGGATCTGGATACTCATGTTGGCTCCCACATGCTCCTCGATGATCTCATCGGATGAACCACGATGTCGAGGATTCAATCAACCTATACACAATTCCCTTTGTCAATCGGTACGTTACTTGCCCGAGACTCGATCGTCGGTATCCCAATACCTCGTTTAATCTCGTTACCGACAAGTCACTTTACTCGTACCGTAATGCATGATCCCGTGACCAGACACTTGGTAACATCGAGCTCATTATGATGATGCATTACCGAGTGGGCCCAGAGATACCTCTCCGTCATACGGAGTGACAAATCCCAGTCTCGATTCGTGCCAACCCAACAGACACTTTCGGAGATACCCGTAGTGCACCTTTATAGTCACCCAGTTACGTTGTGACGTTTGGCACACCCAAAGCACTCCTACGATATCCGGGAGTTGCACAATCTCATGGTCTAAGGAAATGATACTTGACATTTGGAAAAGCTCTAGCTAAACGAACTACACGATCTGTGAGCTATGCTTAGGATTGGGTCTTGTCCATCACATCATTCTCTTAATGATGTGATCCCGTTATCAATAACATCCAATGTCCATAGTCAGGAAACCATGACTATCTGTTGATCAACGAGCTAGTCAACTAGAGGCTCACTAGGGACATGTTGTGGTCTATGTATTCACATGTGTATTACGATTTCCGGATAATACAATTATAGCATGAATAACAGACAATTATCATGAACAAAGAAATATAATAATAACCATTTTATTATTGCCTCTAGGGCATATTTCCAACACCCTTAGCCTCTCCTCCAGTTGATCTGTCCAGCCTACCAACGAGACAAAAGGATAGTTAAACAACCTCGTTGTAGGCACGAAATCTTATTTCCGAGCTGCTGTTGTACTTACCATCAGGTGCCTTCTTGGATTTCTTCAAATTTTCCAGTTCGGGGGTGGCAGCAGTCAGCTAAGTTCGGCATTCTTCTAGTTCCTTCGATAATGTGTTATTCCTCTCTGTGAGTACCTAACAATGTAACGACTCTTAAAAGAGTTGGGCCAACTGCTTCAAGACTCGGGGGCTACTAGCATATAATTATTGAATATGCACAAAAAGTACTTACCCGCATATCCTTTGAAAGCTGGTGAGTGGCTCCAGCGAGTCCATCCCGAGCAGCTCGGATGTAAGCATCCGTTGAGCTGAAGGCATTGAATGCCTCTTCGGTGAAATTTGGGTCATGCATAGCCGCTCTCCGCCACCGATGATTCATTGCACTCTCCACTTCAGAGTTCGTGAAGGATACATTATTCGAATCCTCAGGGAGATGACAATCCGGCATTGCACCCGCATCCCCTCTAGTCCTTGTGGCAGGATTCGAGGCCAGATTAGTCTGCGCATGGCCGGTTAGGTCTTCGGATACAGTCTGGCGTACACTCCACCTGCAATATGGCACAACAGGAAACGTCACCGTCCGATCTATCCACTGAGTGCGTGTTAAAGATTATACCTCTTCGACGAAGGAGAGGGCCCAGCTGTATCTTTGTTGGCCTTTATTTTTAGAGACGCGCCCTGTGCAAGCGTCGTCTTATTAGAGGACGCCTTTGCTGCAGTACGATGGTGCGAGCGTTGCCCCTTGGGAGCACAATGTAGTGCGGTGGGTGAGTCGCAGTGGGAAAACTCTTTTTGAGGAGATGTCTCCTGGGTACTTACATGGGAGGAAAGGAGAAGGCCGGGGTAATCGGCTATAATAGCCACTTCCGTGCCGTCGTAGCTCGTCTGATAAAAGACTCCATCCTTAAAGTCTACAAATATATCCGGAACCTCTTAGAATCCAGGATCAAGGTCTCGATTATGATCCTCCGGCTGCGGGAGCGGGGCTGTAGATCCCCACAACGACCTTTCTCCATTCCTATTAAAGGTAGTCAGATTAAGTTCGACTAAAAAGCATAGTTAAGGAAAAAGATCGAGTAAGGACTATAATCAAAGACTCACCCAGTCAATGGGGGTATACATGGAGAAACCTTCTCGACACTTCAGGTAAGCAAAATCTTCCTTTTCCCCTTTGAAAAGGTCAGCCAATGTGGCGGCCAGTGCGGCGAAATTAGGCGGACCCTTGCGCCCACAACATGAGGAGTCCTCCTCCCTGTTGTAATGCCACATGGGAAGCCCTCTGGATTGAAGCGGTTGAACGCATCGCGTTATTGAAATCGTCATTACCTCGAATATAGATAGTCCGGAGTAGGCAAGTATTCTGATCTTTTTCACTAGCCTCTTAACTTCCGCACTATCTTCCTCTTCATAGCTTCGGGGACGCCAACTGGCGCGCTTCTTTAAAGGAGCGGAGAAAAATTCGGGAAGACCTGGCCGGATTGGGTCCGGAAGGACAACGTATTCAATGTAGAACCACTCCGAGGGCCACTCTTCGGATGCCTTCTTTGGAGTGCCGGACAGGTATCCTGTTCCGCCTATACGCCATACTTCGGCGCCTCCCACCTCGAATATGGATCCCTTCTGGGAGCGGGGGACGAGGCCGAAATATTTCCTCCATAAATCAAAATGGGCCTCGCAGCCTAGGAACAACTCGCAAAGAGAAACAAAGCCCGCGATGTGTAGAATGGAGCCCGGCGTGGGGTTGTGCAGTTGGAGACTGTAATACTCTAGAAGACCTCTGTGGAAAGGGTGGATTGGAAATACCACGCCCCTCAGCGGGAATGAAACGAAGCACACCCGCTCCCCTTTATTGGGATTGGGGAAGTTCTCTGCTAGGGCTTCGCCATTGAAGGTAGTTAATCCCGCCCGAACGGGGACTAGATTCGATGGAGGGAGGTATCCCTGTGCCTGAAACTTGGTCAACTAGGAGGGGGCACCGAGAAGCTCTCCCAGTCGCCTTCTTGAGGGCCGTGGGGGCGCGAGGAAGAACAAGGAGCATTGGACATCTTTGGTTGGTTTCCTATGGCAAGCTCTAAGGATTTTTCGTCTGGTGAGGAATGGCATCTGAGATTCAATCTATTTAAATAAGCGCCTGCCCTACATGGTCAAGGGGTTACTTGTAAAAAGATTTAGACCCTTCATACTTGTCTGACACGTGGAAGCCGAGGCGACGGCAGCACAGAAGCTGAAGAGTACAATATTTAAATGTAAAGGACAAGCTATATACAAAGAGGAACTCGCCTTGCAAAGCCGAAGACATGAAGCCGGATACAACATCGTCATTGAAGGCAAGTTTGGGGGCTACTGAGGGAGTCCTGGATTATGGGGTCCTCGAAGAGCCGGCCTATGTGACATGGGTCAGACTGACGGGCCATGAAGATACAGAACTGAAGGCCCTCTCCCGTGTACGGATGGGACTCTTCTTTGCATGGACGGCAAGCTTACCATCCAGATGTGTAGTTTCCTTCCTCTGTTAACCGACTTTGTATAACCCAAGCCTCCTCCGGTGTCTATATAAACCAGAGGGTTTAGTCATTAGGGGCAATCACAATCATACAGGCTAGACATCTAGGGTTTAGCCATTACAATCTCGAGGTATATCAACTCTTGTAACCCCAATACTCATCAAAGTCAATATAGAAGAAAGTAGGGTATTACCTCCATTAAGAGGTCCCGAACCTGGGTAAACATCGTCTCCCCCGCCTCCTATTACCATCGATCCTTAGGTGTACAGTTCGGGACCCCCTACCCGAGAGATCTGCCGGTTTTGACACCGACAAGCGGTCAAAATTATCCTTAGAGGACTAAGGAAATGTTTCTCGGTTATGGAGGTGATAAAGTGTTCGTCGTAAAGGGTTACAACGATGCAAGCTGTAACACTAATCTAGATGACTCTTAGTCTCAATCTAGATACGTATTAAACGTGGGAGCAATTATCTAGAGTAGCTCCATGCAGAGCATTATAGATATAGAAATTTGCAAAATACATACGGATCTGAATGTGTCAGACCCGTTGATTAAATTTCTCTCACAAGCAAAACATGATCACACCTTAGTACTCTTTGGGTGTTTATCACTTTGCAATGTGAATTAGATTATTGACTCTAGTAAACCCTTTGGGTGTTGGTCACATGGCGATGTGAACTATGGGTGTTAATCACATAAAGATGTGAACTATTGGTGTTAAATCACATGGCGATGTGAACTAGATTATTGACTCTAATGCAAGTGGGAGACTGAAGGAAATATGCCCTAGAGGCAATAATAAAGTTGTTCTTTGATATTTCCTTATTTCATGATAAATGTTTATTATTCATGCTAGAATTGTATTAACCAGAAACTTGATACATGCGTGGATACATATACGAAACACCGTGTCCCTAGTATGCCTCTACTTGACTAGCTCATTAATCAAAGATGGTTAAGTTTCTAGCCATAGACATGTGTTGTCATTTTATGAATGGGATCACATCATTAGGAGAATGATGTGATGGACAAGACCCATCTGTTAGCTTAGAATAATGATCGTTCAGTTTTATTGCTACTGCTTTCTTCATGTCAAATATATATTCCTCCAACTATGAGATTATGTAACTCCCGGAGGAATGCCTTGTGTGCTATCAAACGTCACAACGTAACTGGGTGATTATAAAGATGCTCTATAGGTATCTCCGAAGTTGTTCGTTGGGTTGGCATAGATCGAGATTAAGATTTGTCACTCTGAGTATCGGAGAGGTATCTCTAGGCCTCTCGGTAATGCACATCTTAAGAAGCCTTGCAATCAATGTGACTAATAAGTTAGTTGCGGGATGATGCCTTACGGAATGAGTAAAGAGACTTGCAGGTAACGAGATTGAACTAGGTATGAAGATACCGACAATCGAATCTCGGGCAAGTTACATGCCGATGACAAAGGGAATAACGTATGTTGTCATAACGATTCGACCGATAAAGATCTTCGTAGAATATATAGGAACCAATATGAGCATCCAGGTTCCGCTATTCATTATTGACCGGAGAGGTGTCTCGGTCATGTCTACATAGTTCTCAAACCCGTAGGTCCGCACGCTTAACATTCGATGACGATTTTCTTTTATACGAGTTATGTGATTTGGTGACCGAACGCTGTACAGAGTCCCGAATGAGATCACAGACATGACGAGGAGTCTCGAAATAGTCAAGAGGTAAAGATTTATATATTTGATGATAGTATTCGGACACTGAAAGTGTTCCAAAATGTATCGGGTACATATCGGAGTACCAGGTGTGTGG